>NC_045970.1:58496145-58563807 GCF_010909765.2 Amblyraja radiata | reverse complement strand
ACACCATTCTGGTGTAATGCCTTTCGCCATGACTTGTCACAAGTGTATGATCAGGTAGTGGGGAGCAAACAAGGAGGAAAACATAGAAACATATAAACATAGAAAAGAGGTGCAGGAGTAGGCCATTCGGCCCTTCTAGCCTGCACCGCCATTCAATATGATCATGGCTGATCATCCAACTCAGTATCCTGTACCTGCCTTCTCTCCATACCCCCTGATCCCTTTAGCCACAAGGGCACATCTCTTAAATATAGCCAATGAACTGGCCTCAACTACCTTCTGTGGCAGAGAAATCCCCAGATTCACCACTCTCCGTGTAAAAAATGATTTTCTCATCTCGGTCCTAAAAGACTTCCCCCTTATCCTTAAACTGTGACCCCGTGTTATGGGCTTCCCCAACATCGGGAACAATCTTCCTGCATCTAGCCTGTCCAACCCCTTAAGAATGTTATAAGTTTCTATAAGATCCCCCCTCAATCTTCTAAATTCTAGCGAGTACAAGTCGAGTCCATCCAGTCGTTCTTCATATGAAAGTCCTGCCATCCCAAGAATCAGTCTGGTGAACCTTCTCTGTACTCCCTCTATGGCAAGAATATCTTTTCTCAGATTAGGAGGAAAGGTTACCCGGGAGCCGAGCAGCTGAAAGCTGGTGTGTAAGGGGCCAAAGTGCGAGGATGTGAGGAATGAAACCATTGGTATGGTTGTGCTTGACAGTTTTCCTCTAGGTTTAACTTATTCAAAGGCAAATAAATGTTTTACATACATAGCAGCATAGAAACATAGACAATAGGTGCAGGAGGAGGCCATTCTCCAGCACCGCCATTCATTGTGATCATGGCTGATCGTCCCCAATCAATAACCCGTGCCTGCCTTCTGCCCATATCCCTTGATTCCACTCGCCCCGAGAGCTCCGCCTAACTCTCTCTGTGGAATTCTGTGGAATTCTCTGCCACAGAAGGTAGTTGAGGCCAGTTCATTGGCTATATTTAAGAGGGGGTTAGATGTGACCCTTGTGGCTAAAGGGGTCAGGGCGTATGGAGGGAAGGCAGGTACGGGATACTGATTTGGATGATCAGCCATGATCATATTGAATGGCGGTGCAGGCTCGAAGGGCCCAATGGCCTACTCCTGCACCTATTTTCTATGTTGCTCTTAAATCCATTCAGTGATTTGCCCTCTGTAGCAGGGAATTCCACAAATTCACAACTCTCTGGGTAAAAAGGTTTTTTCTCACCTCAGTCTTAAATGACCTCCCCTTTATTCTAAGACTGTGCCCCCAGGTTTTGGACTCGCGTTTTTCCTGCATCCAGCTTGTCCAGTCCTTTTATAATTTTATATGTTTCTATCAGAATCCCCCTCATCCTTCTAAACTCGTGAATACAAGCCTAGTCTTTTCAATCTTTCCTCATTTGACAGTCCCGCTATCCCTGAGATCAATCTCGTGAATCTACGCTGCACTGCCTCAATCACAAGGATGTCCTTCCTCAAAACTGTACACAATACTCCAGATGTGGTCTTACCAGAGCCCTATACAACTGCAGAAGAATCTCTCTTGTCCTATACTGAAATCCTCTTGTTATGAAGGCCAACATTCCATTAGCTTTCTTCACTGCCTGCTGTTCCTGCACGCCAACTTTCAGTGACTGGTGTACAAGGACACCCAGGTCTCGCGGCACCTCCCCCTTACCCAACCTAACCACACTGAGATAATAATCTGCCCCTTGTTTTTGCCGCCAAAGTGGATAACCTCACATTTATCTATATTAAACTGCATCTGCCACGTATCTGCCATCTTTCTCACGCCTCGGGTTTCGTATCGCGTTACATCCGTCAATCTGCCCGTTTCATTCGGGATTTGACAAGGTTCTTCCTTGGCTAAGTTATTTCAACTCGGTACACCGGTCCCCTCCGACAAACCAGGATGGCCGAGTGGTTAAGGCGTTGGACTTAAGATCCAATGAACGTAAGTTCACGTGGGTTCGAACCCCACTCCTGGTAGCTGTCATTTCATCTTCGCTTTCATTTTTCTGAGGCAACTCGTCAAACAATGCGGCGAAGAATATGAATGCCCGGGTGCAAGAGGGAACCATTTCCAGGGGCTGAGCGATCACCTCTTTTCTTAAAGATTGTGGGTCAGAGAGGATGGCACCGCAAGTTCAAATCCACCGTGTATCTCGTCCACCTATAGACCACGGAAAGTTCAACCTGACGAAATGTCCCAACCAAAAACGTCTCCTGCCCATTCATTCCTCACATGCTCCCTGCCCCGATGAGCTACTCCAAGTACATTGTGTTTTGCTCAAGATTTCACCAGCAACCTTGCCTAGCGTGGGTCATGGGGAGATGATGATTCATCTGACATTCTGTCAATGTTCTGTGCTTACCATCAATTATTTTGTAACAGAGTTTTTGAAAGCCTTGAGCGTGGTCGGCTACGGTGTAAAGGATCAGGTGGAACTCAGCAGGATGGGCAGCATTTATAGACCCAGAAGGTATATGTCGACGTTTTGGGTTGAGGTCCAGAAATAGGATCGGAAAGCAAGGAGAGGGTGGGCAGTAAGAGGGAAGAGAGGTTCAGGTGAAGGTGGATGATAGGGGGAAAACTAGATGGAAATTTGCATGGATGAAGAACAGCGGGGTGTGCTGGCTTGAAATTGGCACATGTAATGTTAATTCCAATGTGTTGTATGCTGCAGAACACGGAATGTGAAATGTTGCTCTTCCAATTAGCGCTTGCCCTCTCTGTAGCAACGCAGAACGCCGAGGACAGGCCGGTCGCCGTATAACATTCAACCGAAAGATAGAGTCGGCCGCAGCGGTTGGCGCAAACTCTCCATAAAACGGTCGCTCAGTCTCTGCTCGCCTACTTGGGGGAGGGAGGGGGGAAGAAGAGAAAAGGATCAGAGATAGAGAGAGAAATAGAGCATAAGAACCTAAGACAAGAGAGAGAGAGATAGAGGGGAGGGAGTGGACGTAGCGCGAAGCAAAAGAGAGGGAGAGAGATCCGCGCGATCCGTGCCGCGCCGCGCGCCGCGGGAGCGCTGGCAGCGCGCGCGAGGCTGCGCGCGAGTCGCGGCCGCGGCCAATCGCGCGCGCGCTCGCGCTCGCGCGCGTGCGCGAGCGCGCGCGCGCGAGCGGCGGCGGCTGGTGCGGCGTCGGCACGCCCGCGCCGCGGCGATCGAGCGAGGCGAGGGAGCGGGGAGCGAGGGATCTAGGGGAGCGAGCGAGCGAGCGAGCGAGCGAGCGGAGCGAGCGAGCGAGCGAGCGAGCGAGTAGCGAGCGCGCGAGCTGTCGTCGCTAGCTAGCTAGCGCTCTCGCGCTGTATCGATCGAGCGAGCGATCGATAGAGCGAGCTATCTATCTAGCGAGCTCTGAGCGCGCGAGCGCGAGTCTATCTAGCTATCTTATCTATCTATCTATCGATCTAGCTATCTCTCTATCTCTCTCTATAGATCTAGCTCGTCCCTCTCTCTATCTATCTATCTATCTATCTATCTATCTATCTATCTATCTATCTATCTATCTATCTATCTATCTATCTATCTATCATCTATCTATATATCTATCTATCTATCTATCTATCTGACGGCGGTCCAGACTTTGACACGTCAACCTTGGGGAAATGTGTTTTGACATTCTACCCTATCTGCGCGCGCTATAATGTGGCAAACTTCCATCTTATCAGAGTCTAGGTGCACAAACGCAGACTTACTCGGCGGGACCAACGTTATTACGAGCAAAGAACACGTAGACCACATGGCAAACAGAGAAGAGTTAGTTGTTTTCAAGATCTCGCCGCCCGGCATCTGATATCGGACGCCAGATGCTGATGTCTTTAGGAGGCAATGTGACGTGCATGTGACGCCGGATTGGATGGGTTGTCATAACCCACGCAATGTGAGCCGGTTTACTTAAGACCAGCCCACCACGAGGTGGGGGGAGGGGGAGGGGGGTTGCAGTGACACTCTTCAGATAATGTAAAGTTTCTACTGACTGTTCAACACCATTCTGTGGGTTTTGAACATCGTTGAATGATTTTCACCGAGTACTGGTGTAATGCCTTTCGCCATGACTTGTCACAAGTGTATGATTTTCCTCTCAAAAGCACTTGAAAAGGTAATTTTAAGTCAACCTTCACCAAAATAGTATCTAGCAAACGTTCCAATCAGGTTTCAGTGCCCACCACAGCAGAGAGTCTGCCTTGTTGAAGGTACATAATGACCGACTGTTCACCGTTGACTTCAGCGACTGTGCAATCCTGCTCCTTCTCGACCTCAGTACAGCGTTTGATACCGTCGACCACACCATCCTAATTGACCGTCTCCGGCACGGAGTTGGTTTTGAAGGCACTGTTCCATCCATGGCCCCATTCTCTTCTCCCTGTATGTGCTCCGCTTAGGCCAAGTCATTCAAAGGCACGGTATTTCCTTCCATTGCTACGCAGACGATACACAACTCTATCTCCCCCTGAAACCCAACAACCGATCAAATCTACTTAACCTTGCCCGCTGCCTCGAGGATATAAAGTGTTGGATGGCCCAGAACTTCCTCCAACCAAACGAGAGTAAGTCTGAGGTCATTCTTCTCGGCCCCTCTGACTTAATCAAGACGATAACAGGCAGCCTTGGAAGCCTTACCCCACTACTCAAACCTCACGTCAAAAACCTTGGCGTGATATTTGACTCAGCATTGAAATTTGACAAACAAGTCAATGCCGTGGTAAAAGCTAGCTTCTTCCAGCTTCGGACAATAGCTAAAATAAAACAATTCCTCCAGTTTGATGACCTCGAAAAGATCATCCACGCATTTGCCTGCTCCCGCCTCGACAAGTCGACAAGTAGGAATAAAACCAAATAAACAAAATGTGACGTAAGTTGGAAGATGAATCTCTGCGCTTCGTGTTTGAGGGTCAGAGTCTAATTTGGGGTGAAGTGTTTTTGGAAGATGGAAGAGAGCGCCCTCTGGTGAAGGTTCGAGTGAAATGACGGGAGAGGGTTTTTGTTCGGATCAGCCGCTTCTATGCCGCAGCGTGGGCCTCATGGCGCAGAGATACACGGCGGAATCGGAGACAAGGACGCCGGAGATACTTAAAGGTATCGAGCGATTCCCTTTGTGGTAAGCAGCAGAAATCCTCTCTGGCAAATCACGAGCCTGATCTCCGAAGTCGGCATTAAATTTTTTCAGTAGATATTTCGGCGTTTGTCCACCGTTCTGAATGTACCAGAAAGCGGCCTGATTATCGTAAGATTTGGGGTAATTGCAATTAAGTATTACGGCCTGTCCTTCAACAACAGTGAGTTCAGGCGGATATTGAGAAATGGACTCTTCCCCGTAGCCTCCTGTATTAAAACAAAAGAAACAAACGATGAAGCTGAAAGCCCACAACAAATAACCAACAAATAACATCGATCTGTACAGCACAGGAACAGACCTCCTTTCACAATATCCGTGCCGAGTATAATGCTAAAATAAACTAATCTCACTTGCTTCAACATAATACCTATCCCTCCATTCCCTGTTTATCCATATTCTTGTTATTGAGGGAGTGCAGCGTAGGTTTACAAGGTTAATTCCCGGAATGGCGGGACTGTTATATGCTGAGAGAATGGAGCGGCTGGGCTTGTACACTCTGGAATTTAGAAGGATGAGAGGCAGTCTTATTGAAACATATAAGATTATGAAGGGTTTGGACACGATGGAGGCAGGAATCATGTTTCCGATGTTGGGGCAGTCCAGAACCAGGAGCCACCGTTTAAGAATAAGGGGTAAGATGTTTAGAATGGAGATGAGGAAACATTTTTATAACACAGGGAGTTGTGAGTCTGTGGCATTCCCTGCTTACTCCTGTTACTTTCAAAAGCGAGCTAGACATGGCTCTTAAAAATAGCGGAGTGGGGGAGAAGGCAGGAACGGGGTACTGATTGTGGATGATCAGCCATGGTCACATTGAACGGCGGTGCTGTCTTGAAGGGTCGAATGGCCTAATGCTGCACCTATTGTCCATTGTCTATTGTCATATGTCTACCTAATAAACTAGTAAACACCACTTTCGTCTATGCCTGCATTGGCACGCCCTTGCAGTGTGTGCCAGGCACCCGTTACCACTTTGCCCCGAACGTCTCCTTTAAACATTGCCACTTTCACCTTAAAGCTGCGCCCTCCAAACTTTGACACGTCAACCTTGGGGAAATGTGTTTTGACATTCTACCCTATCTGTGCGCGCTATAATGTGGCAAACTTCCATCTTAGCAGAGTCTAGGTGCACATACTGAGCGTTTAAACGCAGACTTACTCGGCAGGACGAACGTTATTACGAGCAAAGAACATGTAGACCACATGGCAAACGGAGAAGAGTTAGTTGTTTTCAAGATCTCACCGCCCCGCATCTGATTTCGGACGCCAGATGCTGATGTCTTTAGGAGGCAATGTGACGTGCATCTGACGCCGGATTGGATGGGTTGTCATAATCCACGCAATGTGAGCCCGTTTACTTAAGACCCGCCCACCACGAGGTAGGGGGGTGGGGGGAGGGGAGAGGGGCGTGCAGCGACACTCTTCAGATAATGTAACGTTTCTACCGACTGTTCAACACCATTCTGGTGTAATGCCTTTCGCCATTTGACTTGTCACAAGTGTATGATCCGGTGGTGGGGAGCAAACAAGGAGGAAAACATAGAAACATAGAAACATAGAAAAGAGGTGCAGGAGTAGGCCATTCGGCCCTTCGAGCCTGCACCGCCATTCAATATGATCATGGCTGATCATCCAACTCAGTATCCTGTACCTGCCTTCTCTCCATACCCCCTGATCCCTTTAGCCACAAGGGCACATCTCTTACATATAGCCAATGAACTGGCCTCAACTACATTCTGTGGCAGAGAATACCACAGATTCACCGGTCCCTTCCGACAAACCAGGATGGCCGAGCGGTTAAGGCGTTGGACTTAAGATCCAATGAACGTGAGTTCACGTGGGTTCGAACCCCACTCCTGGTAGCTGTCATTTCATCTTCGTTTCCATTTTTCTGAGGCAACTCGTCAAACAATGCGGCGAAGAATATGAATGCCCGGGTGCAAGAGGGAACCATCTCCAGGGGCTGACCGATCACCTCTTTTCTGAAAGATTGTGGGTCAGCGAGGATGGCACCGCAAGTTCAAATCCACCGTGTATCTCGTCCACCTATAGACCACGGAAAGGTCAATCCGAAGAAATGTCCCAACCAAAAACGTCTCCTGTCCATTCCCTCCTCACATGCGCCCTGCCCCGAAGAGCTACTCCAAGTACATTGTGTTTTGCTCAAGATTTCACCAGCAGCCTTGACTAGCGTAGGTCATGGGGAGATGATGATTCATCTGACATTCTGTCTATGTTCTGTGAATATTATCAATTATTTTGTAACAGAGTTTTTGAAATCCTTGAGCGTGGTCGGCTACGGTGTAAAGGATCAGGTGGAACTCAGCAGGATGGGCAGCATTTATAGACCCAGAAGGTATATGTCGACGTTTTGGGTTGAGGTCCAGAAACAGGATCGGAAAGCAAGGAGAGGGTGGGCAGTAAGAGGGAAGAGAGGTTCAGGTGAATGTGGATAATAGGGGGGGAAATAGATGGAAATTTGCATGGATGAAGAACAGCGGGGTGTGCTGGCTTGAAATTGGCACATTTAATGTCAATTCCAATGTGTTGTATGCTGCAGAACACGGAATGTGAAAAGTTGCTCTTCCAATTAGCGCTTGCCCTCTCTGTAGCAGCGCAGAACGCCGAGGACAGGGCGGTCGCCGTTAACATTTAACGGTAAGATAGAATCGGCCGCCACGGTTGGCGCAAACTCTCCATAAAACGGTCGCTCAGTCTCTGCTCGCCTTCTTGGGGGAGTTATTTTGTCAGCATTTGAATTTTGAAATAATTTAATTGCCACACAACCAAGGTCGGTGGTATTTGGGTTGCCAGCAGCGGTACAATAATAAAGAACACAACCACAATAAAAATTTTACACAAACATCCACCACAGCATTCATCACTGTGGTGGAAGGCACAGAGCTTGGCCAGTCCTCCTCCATTTTCCCCGTGGTCGAGACCACCACCCTCCACAGCCGTTGCTGCGGGCGTCCAGATGGTAAGGGACAAAGTCAAAGTCAAGGTGAGTCCAGGATCGGCTCTTCCCAACCAGAGACCGCGGCTTCAGGCTGGTGTAGGCCGCAGGCCGGCGGTCAAAGTTTTAAAGTACCTGCCGTGCCGCAGCCGGAAGCACCGCAGTCTGCAGGGCCGGCGGTCGAAGCTCCCCTCCTGGGGTGATGTTAAGTCCATGCCGCACCCGCGGTAGAAGACGGCCGCGGGCCGGCGGTGGAAGCTTCTTCCCCCGGGTCCTCCACGTGAGATCCCAGGCTGTAGACGCCGCACCAGCTGGAGTTCTGTAGACCGCTGCTTCAGGCTGCCGGCTGCCGCGGGCCAGCTTAACGCAACAAGCCAGAATGGAAGGCGCGCAGGTTATCCACCCTCCCTGGAAGCGCTATTTAGGTGGATTGTCGGCCTTCCTGCCTGCCTCTCTCTCTATCTCCATCTCATCCTCTCTCACTAGCTCTCTCGCTCTGTCTGTCTGTCTGTCTGTCTGTCTGTCTGTCTGTCTGTCTGTCTGTCTGTCTGTCTGTCTCTCTCTCTCTCTCTCTCTCTCTCTCTCTCTCTCTCTCTCTCCCTCTCTCTCCCCCTCTCTCTCTATCTCTCTCTCTCCCTCTCTCTCTCACTCTCTCTCTTCTTCTTCTTCTTCTTCTCTCTCTCTCTCTCTCTGTTTATTACCTGTCTGATTACCTAGTCTATCTACCTAATCTATCTATATATTATCTAGCGTCGATCTATCTATCTATCTATCTATCTATCTATCTATCTATCTATCTATCTATCTATCTATCTATCTATCTATCTATCTATCTATCTATCTATCTATCTATCTATCTATCTATCTATCTATCTATCTATCTATCTATCTATCTGTGAGTAATAGATAGATAGAACGTTTTTCACACAGAGAGTGGTGAATCTCTGGAACTCCCTGCCACAGAGGGTAGTCGAGGCCAGTTCATTGGCTATATTTAAGAGGGAGTTAGATGTGGCCCTTGTGGCTAAGGGGATCAGAGGGTATGGAGAGAAGGCAGATACGGGATACTGAGTTGGATGATCAGCCATGATCATATTGAATGGCGGTGCAGGCTCGAAGGGCCGAATGGCCTACTCCTGCACCTAATTTCTATGTTTCTATGTTTCTATGTCTATCAAGCAATCCATCTATCATCGATCAGATCTATTATGCTATCTATCGATCTAGCTATCGATTATCGATCTATCTACTATGAGCTAGCTATCTCTCTAGCTATCTATCTAGCATAGCATCTATCTACTATCTAATTATCTATCTATCTATCTATCTATCTATCTATCTATCTATCTATCTATCTATCTATCTATCTATCTATCTATCTATCTATCTATCTATCTATCTCTCTCTCTCTCTCTATCTCTCTCTATCTATCTATCTATCTATCTATCCATCGATCTATCTATCTATCTATCTATCTATCTATCATCTATCT
The DNA here is from genome assembly GCF_010909765.2 of Amblyraja radiata. NCBI lineage: Eukaryota > Metazoa > Chordata > Chondrichthyes > Rajiformes > Rajidae > Amblyraja > Amblyraja radiata. The sequence goes on along the minus strand of NC_045970.1, from coordinate 58,554,226 downwards.
ATATATCTATCTATCCGTCTATCCATCTGGTGGCGGCGGGACAGTGTTGCAGCGGCCCCTACAGCCTGTCTGTCTTTTTTTTTTTTTCTGTCTAGTTAAATGTAGTTGTTTGTGTTTTTTTAATAGTGTTATTAACTGTGTATATGTGGGGGGGGGGAGGGAAACTTTTTAAAATCTCTTCCCTGTACGTGAGACCCGACCTTTTCCTTGTCGGGTCTCCGATGTCGTTGGGGCGAAGCACCGTGGAGCGGCCTCCAGCCTGAACGAACTGGGGGGCTCCAGTCACGGAGCCTGCGGAGCTGCGGACTAACCATCGTTCGGCTGGCCGGCATCGGGGCGGCCCGACCACGTAGCTCGGAGGCTCCAGCTGCAGCCGCAGGTCCGGTGGACTGGGACATCGGGAGCTCGCGGGTCCGGGTGGACAGACAGCTTTCCGGAGCTCCCGCAACGCGACTTCTCTAGCCCGTGTCGCGGGGTTGAAACGACCCGGAGCGGGGACGTACATCGCCCGGCGCGGTTTCATGGCCGTGGGACATTCCAGCGCCCGCCGGGGGCTCCAACATTGTGACATTTAGACCGGGAGCGGGGCCGTACATCGCCTGGCGCGGCCTAAAATGACCGTGGGACTCACCATCGCCCGCCTGGGGCTTCGACATCGGGAGAGAAATGGAGAACAGGGGAGAGAAAAAGACTTTGACTTCCATCACAGTGGGTTCACTGTGATGGATGTCTTTGTAAATTGAATTGTGTGTATGTCTGTAGGAAATTGTCTGTTTGTATGGCTGTGGAAACGGAGTTTCGTTTGGGCCTCACTGAGGTTCAAATGACATGTAATAAATATTGGTTGATTGATCTATCTATCTATCTATCTATCTATCTATCTATCTATCTATCTATCTATCTATCTATCTATCTATCTATCTAGCGAGCTAGCTAGCGATCGATCTATCTATCTATCTATCTATCTAGCTATCTATCTATCTATCTACCTATCTATCTATCTATCTATCTATCTATCTATCTATCTATCTATCTATCTATCTATCTATCTATCTATCTATCTATCTATCTATCTATCTATCTATCTATCTATCTATCTATCTGTCGGTTCCTGTGCTGCACTGCTTTATGTTCTGTTTAGCTAGTGATAAAATAAATTTAGATTGCACTGAAATGAATGGCAATGTTCCTTACCAGTTGCAGTCATTGCCAATTCGTCCGACCCAGGATCACCATTTGCTGCTGCCTGGGCCCATTTTAAAGGGACCACTTCATTCTCACTGGTGTGCCAGACGCTTCCGCCGCTAAATGCGCCCTCTAGTGGTCACTTTATGACAGCGCTGGGATAGGTGTTGTGTTTTTGTGCGGATCCACCATCCAACAGCAACAGTGTGGGGATCATGGCACACAGATACACGGCGGAATCCGACACAGGAGCCTGGGAAATAGTGAAACGAGCCAACTTGTTGCTTTTCTGCACAGCAGCCGTAAACCTGTCCGGACAATCGTCGGACGGATCTACTGTGCCGCTGGCATATATTTTCAGCAGGTATTTAGGACTTTCCTCGCCGTGTTGGCTGTACCAAACGATTGTTTCACCAGCTCTTGAATAGGTACAGTTCATAACTATGACTTGTCCTTCCTCGGCCGTTAATTCCGGCGGATCCTGAGTTACCCATTCTTCCCCGCTCGTTCCTGAAACAGAAAAACGGAATGTATGAACGGCCCAAAGGTGCATTCAACACACGGGAAACGTGCTGGCTGTTTGCTTCAAACGGAGACTCACCCGGAAGCCAGGCCAATATAATCAGGCTGAGGCAACAAGAAGTCATCGCGCCAGCTTTATAGTTCGGAACTTGAAGGCGTTCTGTTTTCGAGATGTTACATGAGGTGAATGATATGAGGAAGAAAAGTGTGATCCACTGTAGTCTGAAACTAAGGGGCGAACTGTCGCGACAGGATTGGCTGGGGCACGTAGAACGCCAATCAGAATGTGTCTCAGTTTCTATCCCTCCTCTAGATGTTGTACGACCGCTCTCTCTCTCTCTTTCTCTCTTTCATATTTCTCTCTCTCACGCTCGCTCTCTCTCTCTCGCTCTTACCCCCTCGCGCGCGCCCGCGCGCGCCCGCGCGCGCGCGCGCCAGCGATCCAGCGCGAGCGCGAGCGAGCGAGCGAGCGAGCGAGCGAGCGAGCGAGCGAGCGAGCGAGCGAGCGAGCGAGCGAGCGAGCGAGCGAGCGAGCGAGCGAGCGAGCGAGCGAGCGAGCGAGCGAGCGAGCGAGCGAGCGAGCGAGCGAGCGAGCGAGCGAGCGAGCGGGCGAGCGGGCGGGCGAGCGAGAGAGCGAGCAAGCGAGCGAGCGAGCGAGCGAGCGAGCGAGCGAGCGAGCGAGCGAGCGAGCGAGCGAGCGAGCGAGCGAGCGAGCGAGCGAGCGAGCGAGCGAGCGAGACAGCGAGCTAGCGAGCGAGCGAGCGAGCGAGCGAGCGAGCGAGCCAGCGAGCGAGCGAGCGAGCGAGCGAGCGAGCGAGCGAGCGAGCGAGCGAGCGAGCGAGCGAGCGAGCAAGCTAGCGAGCGATCGAGCCAGCGAGCGAGCGAGCGAGCGAGCGCGCGAGCCAGCGAGCGAGCGAGCTACCGAGCGAGCGAGCGAGCGAGCTAGCGAGCGAGCGAGCGAGCGAGCTAGCGATCTAGCGATCTAGCTAGCGAGCTATCTAGCTATGATCTATCGAGCTATCTATCGCGCTCGCTCTCTATCTATCTATCTATCTATCTATCGATCTATCTATCTATCTATCTATCTATCTATCTATCTATCTATCTATCTATCTATCTATCTATCTATCTATCTATCTATCTATCTATCTATCTATCTATCTATCTCTATCTGTCTGTCTGTCTATCTATCTATCTATCTATCTATCTATCTATCATCTATCTATCTATCTATCTATCTATCTATCTATCTATCTATCTATCTATCTATCTATCTATCTATCTATCTATCTATCTATCTATCATCTATCTATATATCTATCTATCTATCTATCTATCTATCTATCTGGTGGCGGCGCGATTCACTGTTGCAGCGGCCCCTACAGCCTGTCTGTCTTTTTTTTATTTTTAGTCTAGTTAAATGTAGTTGTTTGTGTTTTTTTTAACAGTGCTTTTTACTGTGTATATGTGGGCGGGGGTGGGGAGGGGGAAACTTTTTAAAAATCTCTTCCCTGAAGGGGACATGGTTTTACTCTTTTATTTAGCGTCTTCTAACGTTCTTAATGCGACCTGATCACGTAATATTAATATAAGGATTTGTTGATTCCTCGGGCATGCATCCCGATATCGCGAAGTCGCTCAAACATTCTTCCAAAGCGCTGCAATTTTTCTGTGTTTTCAAAAAGGTTTAATTCAGTTTAGAGACACAGCGCGGAAAAAACAGGCCCTTCTGCCCATCCAGTCCATGCAGACTATCGATCATGCGTTCGCACTCGCGAACGTTATCCCGCTTTGTCTTCCACTCCCCTCACACCAGGTGCAATGTATAGAGCCCAATAAACTAACAAACCCGCACTTCCTTGGGTTATGCGAGGAAACCGGAGCACCCGGCGGAAACTCACGCGATCACAGGGAGAACCTGCAAACTCCACGCAGACGATACAGCAGGTCAGAATCGAAACCGGGTCCCTGGCGCAGTGAGGCTGCAGCACTTCCAACTGCGCCACTGTGCCGCCCTGTTTTGTTGGCTGATTGTATTCCTACTGAGTTCAGAGGATTTCGAACCCTCCTTTCCAGAATCACTTGTTAAACGCATGTCGCGGAGTGATGAGGTGGGAACAGGAGCCTTGCGGAGCATTATGGGGAAAATCACGTCAGGGACTGCGAGGATAAAACATGGAATTTAGATGGAGAATGCAAAAAAAAAAGAAGTCTAGTCGACAAGTAGGAATAAAAACAAAAACAAAATGTAAAGTATGTTGGAAGATGAGGTTCTGCGCTTCGTGTTTGAGGATAATATTCTACTAGAAACATAGAAACATAGAAAATAGGTGCAGGAGGAGGCCATTCGGCCCTTCGAGCCAGCACCGCCATTCATTGTGATCATGGTTGATCGTCCCCTATCAATAACCCGTGCCTGCTTTCTCCCCAAATCCCTTGACTCCACTAGCCCCTAGAGCGCGATCTAACTCTCTCTTAAATCCATCCAGTGACTTGGCCTCCACTGCCCTCTGTGGCAGGGAATTCCATAAATTCACAACTATCTGGGTGAAAACTTTTTTTCCTCACCTCAGTCTTGAATGACCTCCCCTTTATTCTAAGGGGTGGAGTGATTTGGAAGATGGAAGAGAGCGCCCTCTGGTGGAGGTTTGAGTGAAATGACGGGAGAGAGTTTTTGTTCGGATCAGCCGCTTCTATGCCGCAGCGTGGGACTCATGGCGCAGAGATACACGGCGGAATCGGAGACAAGGACGCCGGAGATACTTAAAGGTATCGAGAGATTCCCTTTGTGGTAAGCAGCAGAAAACCTCTCTGGCAAATCGCGAGCCGGATCCCAGGAGTTTGTACTAAATAGTTTTAGTAGATATTTCGGCGCTTGCCCACCTTTCTGAATGTACCAGAAAGCGACCTGGTTACCGTAAGATTTGGGGTAATTGCAATTAAGTATTACGGCCTGTCCTTCAACAACAGTGAGTTCAGGCGGATATTGAGACATGGACTCTTCCCCGTAGCTTCCTGTAATAAAGCGAAAAACAAACATGCGATGAAGCTGAAAGCCCACAGCAAATAACCAACAAATAACATCGATCTCTACAACACAGGAACAGACCTACATTCATAATATCCGTTCCGAGTATAATGCTAAAATAAACTAATCTCAGTTGCTTGAACATAATACCTATCCCTCCATTCCCTGTTTATCCATATTCTTGCTATTGAGGGAGTGCAGCGTAGGTTTACGAGGTTAATTCCCGGAATGGCGGGACTGTCATATGCTGAGAGAATGGAGCGGCTGGGCTTGTACACTCAGGAATTTAGAAAGATGAGAGGCAGTCTTATTGAAACATATAAGATTATGAAGGGTTTGGACACGATAGAGGCAGGAAACATGTTTCCGATGTTGGGGCAGTCCAGAACCAGGAGCCACCGTTGAAGAATAAGGGGTAAGATATTTAGAACGGAGTTGAGGAAACACTTTTTCCACACAGGGAGTTGTGAGTTTGTGGAATTCTCTGCCTCAGAAGGGCGGTGGAGGCCAAGTCACTGGATGGATTTAAGAGAGAGTTAGATAGAGCGCTAGGGGCTAGTGGAGTCAAGGGATATGGGGAGAAAGCATGCACGGGTTATTGGTAGGGGCCGATCAAGGGGCTTGATCCCTTTCAAGAGAGAGCTAGATAGGGCTCTTGAAGATAGCGGAGTCAGGGTATATGGGGAGAAGGCAGGAACGGGGTACTGATTCTGGATGATCAGCCATGATCATATTGAATGGCAGTGCTGGCTTGAAGGGGCGAATGGCCTAATCTTGCCCATATTGTCTATTGTCATATGCCTACCTAATAATCTGGTAAACACCACTTTCATCTATGCCTGCATTGGCACGCCCTTGCAGTGTGTGCCAGGCACCCGTTACCACTTTGCCCAGAACGTCTCCTTTAAACATTGCCACTTTCACCTTAAAGCTGCGCCCTCCAGACTTTGACATATCAACCTTGGGGAAATGTGTTATAACATTCTACCCTATCCGTGCGTGCTATATTGTTGCAGACTTCTACCTTATCAGAGTCTAGGTGCACATACTGAACGTTTAAACGCAGACTTACTCGGCAGGACGAAGGTTATTACGAGCAAAGAACATGTAGACCACATGGCAAACGGAGAAGAGTTAGTTGTTTTCAAGATCTCGCCGCCCCGCATCTCATATCGGACGCTAGATGCTGATGTCTTTAGGGGGCAATGTGACGTGCATCTGACGCCGGATTGGATGGGTTGTCATAATCCACGCAATGTGAGCCCGTTTACTTAAGACCCGCCCACCACGAGGTAGGGGGGAGGGGGGGGGCGGGTACAGCGACACCCTTCAGATAATGTAAAGTTTAAGCCACCAGAGGGAGCACGAATATTCAACTTGCGCCGATAGAAGATATTTATGCCCCTGTCCCACATAGGAAACCTGAACGGAAACCGCTGGAGACTTTGCGCCCCACTCAAGGTTTCCGTGCGGTTCCCGGAGGTTGCAGGTGGTTGGCGGAGGTTGCAGGTAGTGGAAGCAAGTAGTGAGACTGACAAAAACCAGCTAGAACCTCCGGGAACTGCACGGAAACCTTGGGTGGGGCGCAAAGTCTCCAGAGGTTTCCGTTCAGGTTCCCTAAGTGGGACAGGGAGCATTAAGCATCAGACAAGGATGTCACTTCCTGTGATCGGGATCTACACATCTAATCAGCACATGTTGACTGTATTTTGTATTGTTAATGGTTTATTATAGTCGTCTGTACCGAGATACGATGGGAAACTTGATTTCGCGTCCTCCGCTGAACAAATGATACCGTATATTATACAACTATACTTAGTTTAGTGTAATTTCATGTCACGTGTCCCTAGCTGCAGTGGCGAGTGTTCTGCCTTGTTATCCAGTCAGCGGAAAGAATGTACATGATTACAATCGAGCTGGCAATGTACAGTGTACAGATGCAGGGTGAAGGATATAACGTGTAATGCAATGTAAACCCCAGCAAAAGTCCGATCAAAGATAATTTGAGGGGCTCTAGCGAGGTAAATGGCACAACTGGCCACATCTTCCCATCGCCACCCCTTTCTGCTTTCCTCAGAGACCGTTCCCTCCGCAACTCCTTGGTCAACTCGCCCCATCCCACCCAACCCACCCCTTTCCCAGGTACTTTCCCCTGCAACCACAGGAGATGCAACGCCTGTCCCTTTCTCTCTCTCTCCCCTCGGCTGCATCCAAGGACCCCGACAGTCCTTGCAGATGCGGCAGGGGTTCACTTCCACCTCCGACAACCACATCTGCTGTATCCGCTATTCCTGGTGTTAATCAGCGAGACCATGCGCAGGCTTTGCCATCGTTTCGCTGAACGCCTTCGCTCAGTCCGCCTCAACCTACCTGATCACCCGCTTGCTCGGCTCTTTCATTCCCCCGCCCATTCCCAATCTGACCTTTCTGTCCTGGGCCTCCTCCATTGTCGGAGTGAGGTCCAGCGCAAATTCAAGGAACACCACCTCATATTTCGCTTGGGTAGCTTACACCCCAGCGATATGAACATTGCCTTCTCTAACTCCAAATAGCCCTTGCTTTCACTCTGTCTCTATCCCCCCCCCCCCCCTCCTTCCCAGTTCTCCCACCAGTCTTACAGTCTCCGACTGCATTCTACCCCTGTCCCGCCCACTCCCCTGAAACGAAACGTCACCCATTCCTCCTCTCCAGAGATGCAGCCTAACCCGCTAAGTTACTCCAGCATTTTGCGTCTACCTTCGAGGTTAATGGCAACTCAGGACCGGTCTCTAGTTGGTGATATAGAATAGAATAGAATGCTATTTATTGTCATTCAAACCTAGGTTTGAACGAAATGTCATTTCTACAGTTTTTTTACATTACAAAACAATCCAAGACCCACACTTAACACAGTTTACATAAACATCCATCACAGTGAGTCTCCAACATCTCCTCACTGTGATGGAAGGCAAAGTCTTTATCTCTTCCCTTTGTTCCTTCTCCCGTGGTTCAGCAGTCCAACTGCAGTGTCGAGGCGAACTGGGGCTCCGATGTTAAAGCCCCCGGCGGGCGATGGTAAGTCCTGAGGCCGTTTGAGCCACGCCGGGCGATGTTAGGCCCCGGCTCCATGTCCTTTAAACCCCGCGGTTCCAGCGGTAGAAGTTCAGTTGCGTGTAGTTGAAAAAGGCAAAGGGAACAGGGTGAAGAATATAGTGTGAAACGCAGAGAGCAATGAAAGAGCCGAACGAGGTAGGTCGGAAGAACGAAAATATATCCTTGCCAAGTGAGAGAGGTATATTAATGAAATTTATAGCAGCGAAGAAGGTACTATTCTTGAAACTGGTGATGTCTGCTTTGAGCTTTTCTTTCTTCCGCCCGACGGGATAAGGGCGAAGAGGAAATGACCGGCGTGTAAATACATTTTGATTAGGTTATCTGTTTTCCCCCAGACAATGTGGAGTGCAGATTTAGACGATGGGAGTGGTAGAATCGTTGGGAGTCAATGGAAATGCGTGGAGCTGGAATAGACACCGACAGGACAAAGGTCAAAGGTGTCTTTCATAATCGGCGCACTTGTTCTCGCTAGAATTTAGAAGATTGAGGGGGGATCTTATAGAAACGTACACAATTCTTAAGGGGTTGGACAGGCTAGATGCAGGAAGATTGTTCCAGATGTTGGGGAAGTCCAGGACAAGGGGTCACAGTTTAAGGATAAAGGGAAGATCTTTTAAGACCGAGAGGAGAAAAAAAAATTCACACAGAGAGTGGTGAATCTCTGGAACTCTCTGCCACAGAAGGTAGTTGAGGCCAGTTCATTGGCTATATTTAAGAGGGAGTTAGATGTGGCCCTTCTGGCTAAAGGGTTCGGGGGTATAGAGAGAAGGCAGGGACGTGATACTGAGTTGGATGATCAGCCATGATCATATTGAGTGGCGGTGCAGGCTCGAAGGGCCGAATGGCCTACTCCTGCACCTATTGTCCATGTTTCTATGTTCGTAGAATCGTGGTTCCACTCGTACAGGAAGGTTTAAATCACGACTTCTATGGATGCCGGGAAACTGATATATCTGCTTACTTCCACATGACCAGCGAGAGCGCCCTCTGGTGATATCTCGTCGCATGTCCTCGGCAGGTTTTTGTCCGGGTCCGGTGCTTCTCTGAGTCAGTGTGGGCTCCATGGCACAGAGATACACGGCAGAATCTGAGAGGAGAGCCCCCGCGATGTTCAAAGTCACCGTCCTACTCTCTTTGAAAAAAGCGGCAGAAAACCTGTCTGTGAAATCTGGAGATCGTTGGTCGAACGTGTTTGATTTCGTCAGTATATATCTCGGCGCTTCCCCTGGATGCTGGACATACCAGAAGGCAGTTCTGCTATCGTAAGCTGCGGTAAACGTGCAATTCAGCTCGACGGCCTGCCCTTCGACTGCCGCCAGTTTCGCCGGTTTCTGGGACACGTCATCGCCCCCGCGGGCTCCTGTAAAAAAAAAGGCACAAAGTGAGCATTCGGGAGGTAAATCAAATCCTCGGCACGCAACGAAGATGCTTTTTTTTGGCGAGACCTACCGGAAAACACGAGAATCAGTATCAGCAGGACACACGTGGCGTTGTTCTGGAGGTGGGTGTTGAAGGTTGGTGGTAGACAGAAAATGCTGGAGAAACTCAGCGGGTGCAGCAGCAACTATTGAGCGAAGGAGATAGGCAACGTTTCGGGCCGAAACCCTTCTTCAGACTGATAGGGGGTTGGGGAGGCGGGGAGAAGAAAGGCAAAAGGAGGAGGAGGAGCCCGAGGGCTGAGGTATGAAGGGGAGGAGACAACACGGGTTAACAGAATTGTGAGAATTCAATGTTCATGCCCCCAGGATGCAGACTCCCCAAGCGGAATATGAGGAGCTGTTCCTCCAATTTGTGGTGGTGCTCGCTCTGGCTGTCTCTCCATTTTCTGGCTTTCGGTGACGCCCGCCTGCTTCCGAGTGAGACCATACACGGGTAAAGGGCGTTTTGCAGATGCAGCGATACATAGATACATAGATACATAGACTATAGCCTCCCGAGGAAATAAAAAAGTTTGCTCAATTATATCATTTCCTTATCCGGTGTGCGGTGTCCTCTTGATGTCATTGTGTGAAATATATTCCAATTAATAATCTCAGACCACAGGATTTATACATGCCCCAACAGAACAATAACATCTGCTTGAGGCGCGTAGAAAGAAGAAAGGGGCAATATTGGCCTTGGGTCTTCACCGAATCGTTGACCTCTTGCCTCAGGTGTTGCTGGATCCGCTGAGTTCTTCAGGCCGTTTAATATGTTTGTCCTCCAGATTCCAGACTCGACTTGAAACACGGGGGCCTGAGCCAGAGGAAGAGGATGTGCAGCCTGTGATTTTATACCTTGGAGGGCAGGAAGCCGGGGAGTGATCTTACAATGGTTTATAACACAATGAGGGGTATAGATGGGTTGATGCAGAGAGTCTTCAGTCCCAATGTAGGAGCAAAAATTACAAAAGGGGATTATGGTTATACTCTTTTATTTAACGTCTTCTAACGTTCTTAATGCGACCTGATCACGTAACGATCTAATATTAATATAAGGATTTGATGATTCCTCGGGCATGCATCCCGATAACGTGAAGTCGCTCAAACATTCTTCCAAAACTCAGCAGTTTTCATTGTTTTGAATAAGTTTTAATTTAGATTAGAGACACACCGCGGAAACAACAGGCCCTTCTGCCCATCGAGTCCATGCAGACCATCGATCACACGTTCGCACTAGCGAACGTTATCCCACTTTGTCTACCACTCCCCGCACACCAGGGGTAATGTATAGATCGCAATAAACTTACAAATCCGCGCGTCCTTGGGTCATGCGAGAAAACCTGAGCACCCGGCGGAAACCCACGCGATCACAGGGAGAACCAGCAAACACCACGCAGACGATACAGCAGCTCAGAATCGAAACGGGGTCCCGGGCGCAGTGAGGCTGCAGCACTAGCAGCTGCGCCACTGTGCCGCCCTGTTTTGTTGGTTGATTGTATTCCTACCGAGTTCAGAGGATTTCCAACCCTCCTTTCCAGAATCACTTGTTAAACGCATGTCGCGGAGGGATGAGGTGGCAACAGCAGCCTTGCGGATTATTATGGGGAGAAATCATGTCAGGGACTGCGAGGATAAAAGATGGAATTTAGAGGGGGAATGCAAAAACAAAAGGCCAGTCGACAAGTAGGAATAAAAACAAACAAATAAATGTAACGTGTATTGGAAGATGAAGCTCTGCGCTTCGTGTTTGAGGGTCAGATTCTATTAGAAACGTAGAAACATAGAAAATAGTTGCAGGAGGAGGCCATTCGGCCCTTCAAGCCAGCACCACCATTCATTGTGATCATGGCTGATCGTTCCCTATCAATAACCCGTGCCTCCCTTCTCCCCTTATCCTTTGACTCCACTAGCCCCTAGAGCTCTATCTAACTCTCTCTTAAATCCATCCAGTGACTTGTCCTCCACTGCCCCCTGTGGCAGGGAATTCCATAAATTCACAACTCTCTAGGTGAAAAAGTGTTTTCTCACCTCAGTCTTAAATGACCTCCCCTTTATTCTAAGGGGTGGAGTGTTTTTGGAAAATGGAAGAGAGCGCCCTCTGGTGAAGATTCGAGTGAAATGACGGGAGAGAGTTTTTGTTCGGATCAGCCGCTTCTATGCCGCAGCGTGGGCCTCATGGCGCAGAGATACACGGCGGAATCGGAGACAAGGACGCCGGAGATACTTAAAGGTATCGAGCGATTCCCTTTGTGGTAAGCAGCAGAAAACCTCTCTGGCAAATCGAGAGCCTCATCACCGGAGTCGGCATTAAATTTTTTCAGTAGATATTTCGGCGCTTGCCCACCGTTCTGAATGTACCAGAAAGCGACCCGATTATCGTAAGATTTGGGATAGTTGCAATTAAATATTACGGCCTGTCCTTCAACAACAGTGAGTTCAGGCGGATATTGAGACATGGACTCTTCCCCGTAGCTTCCTGTAATAAAGCAAAAAAGAAACATGCGATGAAGCTGAAAGCCCACAACAAATAACCAACAAATAACATCGATCTGTACAGCACAGGAACAGACCTCCTTTCACAATATCCGTGCCGAGTATAATGCTAAAATAAACTAATCTCACTTGCTTGAACATAATACCTATCCCTCCATTCCCTGTTTATCCATATTCTTGCTATTGAGGGAGTGCAGCGTAGGTTTACAATGTTAATTCCCGGAATGGCGGGACTGTTATATGCTGAGAGAATGGAGCGGCTGGGCATTTAGAAGGATGAGAGGCAGTCTTATTGAAACATATAAGATTATGAAGGGTTTGGACACGATGGAGGCAGGAAACATGTTTCCGATGTTGGGGGAGTCCAGAACCAGGAGCCACCGTTTAAGAATAAGGGGTAAGATATTTAGAACGGAGATGAGGAAACATTTTTATCACACAGGGAGTTGTGAGTCTGTGGCATTCCCTGCTTACTCCGGTTACTTTCAAAAGCGAGCTAGACATGGCTCTTAAAGATAGCGGAGTGGGGGAGAAGGCAGGCACGGGGTACTGATTGTGGATGATCAGCCATGGTCACATTGAACGGCGGTGCTGTCTTAAAGGGGCGAATGGCCTAATGCTGCACCTATTGTCTATTGTCTATTGTCATATGTCTACCTAATAATCTAGTAAACACCACTTTAGTCTATGCCTGCATTGGCACGCCCTTGCAGTGTGTGCCAGGCACCCGTCACCACTGTGCCCAGAACGTCTCCTTTAAACATTGCCACTTTCACCTTAAAGCTGCGCCCTCCAGACTTTGACACGTCAACCTTGGGAAAATGTGTTTTGACAATCTATCCTATCTGTGCGTGCTATAATGTGGCAAACTTCCATCTTATCTGAGTCTAGTTGCACATACTGAGCGTTTAAACGCAGACTTACTCGGCAGGACGAAGGTTATTACGAGCAAAGAACATGTAGACCACATGGCAAACGGAGAAGAGTTAGTTGTTTTCAAGATCTCGCCGCCCCGCATCTCATATCGGACGCTAGATGCTGATGCCTTTAGGAGGCAATGTGACCTGCATCTGACGCCGGATTGGATGGGTTGTCATAATCCACGCAATGTGAGCCCGTTTCCTTAAGACCCGCCCACCATGAGGTAGGGGGGTGGGGGGAGGGGAGAGGGGGGTGCAGCGACACTCTTCAGATAATGTAACGTTTCTACCGACTGTTCAACACCATTCTGGTGTAATGCCTTTCGCCATGACTTGTCACAAGTGTATGATCAGGTGGTGGGGAGCAAACAAGGAGGAAAACATAGAAACATAGAAACATAGAAAATAGGTGCAGGAGTAGGCCATTCGGCCCTTCGAGCCTGCACCGCCATTCAATATGATCATGGCTGATCATCCAACTCAGTATCCTGTACCTGCCTTCTCTCCATACTCCCTGATCCCTTTAGCCACAAGGGCACATCTCTTAAATATAGCCAATGAACTGGCCTCAACTACCTTCTGTGGCAGAGAATTCCCCAGATTCACCACTCCCCATGTAAAAAATGATTTTCTCATCTCGGTCCTAAAAGACTTCCCCCTTATCCTTAAACTGTGACCCCATGTTATGGACTTCCCCAACATCGGGAACAATCTTCCTGCATCTAGCCTGTCCAACCTCTTAAGAATGTTATAAGTTTCTATAAGATCCCTCCTCAATCTTCTAAATTCTAGCGAGTACAAGTCGAGTCTATCCAGTCGTTCTTCATATGAAAGTCCTGCCATCCCAAGCATCAGTCTGGTGAACCCTCTCTGCACTCCCTCTATGGCAAGAATGTATATCTCAGATTAGGAGGAAAAGTTACCCGGGAGCCTAGCAGCTGAAAGCTGGTGTGTAAGGGGCCAAAGTGCGAGGATGTCAGGAATGAAACCATTGGTATGGTTGTGCTTGACAGTTTTCCTCTAGGTTTAACTTATTCAAAGGCAAATCAATGTTTTAAATACATAGCAGCATAGAAACATAGACAATAGGTGCAAGAGGAGGGCATTCTCCAGCACCGCCATTCATTGTGATCATGGCTGATCGTCCCCAATCAATACCCCGTGCCTGCCTTCTGCCCATATCCCTTGATTCCACTCGCCCCGAGAGCTCCGCCTAACTCTCTCTGTGGAATTCTGTGGAATTTTCTGCCACAGAAGGTAGTTGAGGCCAGTTCATTGGCTATATTTAACAGGGAGTTAGATGTGACCATTGTGGCTAAAGGGGTCAGGGCGTATGGAGGGAAGGCAGGTACGGGATACTGAGTTGGATGATGAGCCATGATCATATTGAATGGCGGTGCAGGCTCGAATGGCCCAATGGCCTACTCCTGCACCTATTTTCTATGTTTCTCTTAAATCCATTCAGTGATTTGCCCTCTGTGGCAGGGAATTCCACAAATTCACAACTCTCTGGGTGAAAAGGCTTTTTCTCACCTCAGTCTTAAATGACCTCCCCTTTATTCTAAGACTGTGGCCCCAGGTTCTGGACTCGCATTTTTCCTGCATCCAGCTTGTCCAGTCCTTTTATAATTTTATATGTTTCTATCAGATACCCCCTCATCCTTCTAAACTCGTGAATACAAGCCTAGTCTTTTCAATCTTTCCTCATTTGACAGCCCCGCTATCCCAGGGATCAATCTCGTGAATCTACGCTGCACTGCCTCAATCACAAGGATGTCCTTCCTCAAAACTGTACACAATACTCCAGATGTGGTCTTACCAGAGCCCTATACAACTGCAGAAGAATCTCTCTTGTCCTATACTGAAATCCTCTTGTTATGAAGGCCAACATTCCATTAGCTTTCTTCACTGCCTGCTGTACCTGCACGCCAACTTTCAGTGACTGGTGTACAAGGACACCCAGGTCTCGCGGCACCTCCCCCTTACCCAACCTAACCACACTGAGATAATAATCTGCCCCTTGTTTTTGCCGCCAAAGTGGATAACCTCACATGTATCTATATTATACTGCATCTGCCACGCATCTGCCATCTTTCTCACGCCTCGGATTTCGTATCGCGTTACATCCGTCAATCTGCCCGTTTCATTCGGGATTTGACAAGATTCTTCCTTGGCTAAGTTATTTCAACTCGGTACACCGATCCCCTCCGACAAACCAGGATGGCCGAGCGGTTAAGGCGTTGGACTTAAGATCCAATGAACGTAAGTTCACGTGGGTTCGAACCCCACTCCTGGTAGCTATCATTTCATCTTCGCTTCCATTTTTCTGAGGCAACTCGTCAAACAATGCGGCGAAGAATATGAATGCCCGGGTGCAAGAGGGAACCATCTCCAGGGGCTGAGCGATCACCTCTTTTTTTAAAGATTATGGGTCAGCGAGGATGGCACCGCAAGTTCAAATCCACCGTGTATCTCGTCCACCTATAGACCACGGAAAGTTCAACCTGAAGAAATGTCCCAACCAAAAACGTCTCCTGTCCATTCCCCCCTCACATGCTCCCTGCCCCGATGAGCTACTCCAAGTACATTGTGTTTTGCTCAAGATTTCACCAGCGGCCTTGCCTAGCGTGGGTCATGGGGAGATGATGATTTATCTGACATTCTGTCAATGTTCTGTGCATATTATCAATTATTTTGTAACAGACTTTTTGAAAGCCTTGAGCGTGGTCGGCTACGGTGTAAAGGATCAGGTGGAATTCAGCAGGATGGGCAGCATTTATAGAACCAGGAGGTATATGTCGACGTTTTGGGTTGAGGTCCAGAAACAGGATCGGAAAGCAATGAGAGGGTGGGCAGTAAGAGGGAAGAGAGGTTCAGGTGAAGGTGGATGATAGGGGGAAAACTAGATGGAAATTTGCATGGATGAAGAACAGCGGGGTGTGCTGGCTTGAAATTGGCACATTTAATGTCAATTCCAATTTGTTGTATGCTGCAGAACACGGAATGTGAAAAGTTGCTCTTCCAATTAGCGCTTGCCCTCTCTGTAGCAACGCAGAACGCCGAGGACAAGCCGGTCGCCGTATAACATTTAACGGTAAAATAGAGTCGGCCGCAGCGGTTGGCGCCAACTCCCCATAAAACGGTCGCTCAGTCTCTACTCGCCTTCTTGGGGGAGTTATTTTGTCAGCATCTAATGCAACAAGCCAGAATGGAAGGCGCGCAGGTTATCCTCCCTCCCTGGAAGCGCTATTTAGGTGGATTGTCGGCCTACCTGCCTGCCTCTCTCTCTATCTCCATCACATCCTCTCTCACTAGTTCTCTCGCTCTTTCTGTCTGACTGTCTGTCTGTCTGTCTCTCTCTCTCTCTCTCTCTCTCTCTCTCTCTCTCTCATCTTCTCTCTCTCTCTCTCTCTCCTTCCGCGCGCGCTCCGCGCGCGCGCGCGCGGCCGCTCGCGCCCTGCGCGCGCGCGCGCCTCGGCGCGGCGTGCTCGCGCTCGGCGCGGGGACGAGCGGTTAGCGACAGCGAGCGAGCGAGCGAGCGAACGAGCGAGCGAGCGATGCAGCGAGGAGCGAGCGAGCGAGCGAGCGAGCGCGAGCGAGCGAGCGAGCGAGGACGAGCGAGACGAGCGAGCGAGCGAGCGAGCCAGCGAGCGGCGAGCGAGCGAGCGAGCTAGGACTACCTATCTGGAAGAGGCGAGCGAGCGAGCAGGATCGATGCAACGAGCGATGAGCGAGCTATCGAGGAGCTAGCAGGAGCTAGCTATACGAGCGGTGAGCGAGCGATCTATCGAGCGATCTATCGAGCTAGCGAATCGATCTATCTATCTAAGAGCTATATATAGATATATATATATCTAGATCTATCGATCTCGCTATCTATCTATCTATCTATCTATCTATCTATCTATCTATCTATCTATCTATCTATCTATCTATCTATCTATCTATCTATCTATCTATCTATCTATCTATCTATCTGTTCCTGTGCTGCACTGCTTTATGTTCTGTTTAGCTAGTGATAAAATAAATTTAGATTGCACTGAAATGAATGGCAATGTTCCTTACCAGTTGCAGTCATTGCCAATTCGTCCGACCCAGGATCACCATTTGCTGCTGCCTGAACCCATTTTAAAGGGACCACTTCATTCTCACTGGTGTGCCAGACGCTTCCGCTTCCGCCGCTAAATGCGCCCTCTAGTGGTCACTTTATGACAGCGCTGGGATGGGTGTTGTGTTTTTGTGCGGATCCACCATCCAACAGCAACAGTGTGGGGATCATGGCACACAGGTACACGGCGGAATCCGACACAGGAGCCTGGGAAATAGTGAAACGAGCCAACTTGTTGCTTTTCTGCACAGCAGCCGTAAACCTGCCCGGACAATCGTCGGACGGACCTACTTTGCCGCTGGCATATATTTTCAGCAGGTATTTAGGACTTTCCTCGCCGTGTTGGCTGTACCAAACTATGGTGTCACCAGCTCTTGAGTAGGTACAGTTCATAACTATGACTTGTCCTTCCTCGGCCGTTAATTCAGGCGGATCCTGAGTTACCCATTCTTCCCCGCTCGTTCCTGAAACAGAAACACGGAATGTATGAACGGCCCAAAGGTGCATTCAACTCACGGGAAACGTGCTGGCTGTTTGCTTCAAACGGAAACTCACCCGGAAGCCAGGCCAATATAATCAGGCTGAGGCAATAAGAAATCATCGCGCCAGCTTTATAGTTCGGAAGTTGAATGCGTTCTGTTTTCGAGATGTTACATGAGGTGAATGATATGAGGAAGAAAAGGGTGATCCACCGTAGTCTGAAACTAAGGGGCGAACCGCCGCGACAGGATTGGCTGGGGCACGTAGAAAGCCAATCAGAATGTGTCACAGTTTATATCCCTCCTCTAGGGGTTGTACGTCCGCTCTCTCTCTCTCTTTCTCTCATTTATATTTATCTCTCTCACGCTCGCTCTCTCTCGCTCTTTCCCCCTCTCTCTCTCCCTCTCTCTCCCTCTCGCTCTCTCTCCATCTATCCATCTCTATCTATTTATCTATCTATCTATCTATCTATCTATCTATCTATCTATCTATCTATCTATCTATCTATCTATCTATCTATCTATCTATCTATCTATCTATCTATCTATCTATCTATCTGTCTGTCTGTCTATCTATCTATCTATCTATCTATCTATCTATCTATCTATCTATCTATCTATCTATCTATCTATCTATCTATCTATCTATCTATCTATCTATCTATCTATCTATCTATCTATCTATCTCTCTCTGTCTATCTATCTATCTATCTATCTATCTATCTATCTATCTATCTATCTATCTATCTATCTATCTATCTATCTATCTATCTATCTATCTATCTATCTATCTATCTATCTATCTATCTATCTATCTATCTATCTATCTATCTATCTATCTATCTATCTATCTATCTATCTACCTGTCTGTCTGTCTGTCTGTCTGTCTGTCTGTCTGTCTGTCTGTCTGTCTGTCTGTCTGTCTGTCTGTCTGTCTATCTATCTATCTATCTATCTATCTATCTATCTATCTATCTATCTATCTATCTATCTATCTATCATCTATCTATATATCTATCTATCTAGTGGTGGCGCGATTCACTGTTAGAGCGGCCCCTACAGCCTGTCTGCCTTTTTTTTATTTTTAGTCTAGTTAAATGTAGTTGTTTGTGTTTTTTTAACAGTGCTTTTAACTGTGTATATGTGGGCGGGGGGGGGGAGGGGGAAACTTTTTTAAATCTCTTCCCTGAAGGGGACATGGTTTTACTATTTTATTTAACGTCTTCTAACGTTCTCAATGCGACACGATCACGTAACGATCTAATATTAATATAAGGATTTGATGATTCCTCGGGCATGCATCCCGATATCGCGAGGTCTCTCAAACATTCTTCCAAAGCGCTGCAATTTTTCTGTGTTTTGAAAAAGGTTTAATTCAGTTTAGAGACACAGCGCGGAAAAAACAGGCCCTTCTGCCCATCGAGTCTATGCAGACCATCGACCATGCGTTCGCACTCGCGAACGTTATCCCACTTTGTCTTCCACTCCCCACACACCAGGTGCAATGTATAGAGCCCAATAAACTTACAAACCCGCACGTCCTTGGGTTATGCGAGGAAACCGGAGCACCCGGCGGAAATCCACGCGATCACAGGGAGAACCTGCAAACTCCACACAGACGATACAGCAGGTCAGAATCGAAACCGGGTCCTTGGCGCAGTGAGGCTGCAGCACTAGCAGCTGCGCCACTGTGCCGCCCTGTTTTGTTGGTTGATTGTATTCCTACTGAGTTCAGAGGATTTCGAACCCTCCTTTCCAGAATCACTTGTTAAACGCAAGTCGCGGAGCGATGAGGTGGGAACAGGAGCCTTGCGGAGCATTATGGGGGGAAATCACGTCAGGGGCTGCGAGGATAAAAGATGGAATTTAGATGGAGAATGCAAAAAAAGAAGTCTAGTCGACAAGTAGGAATAAAAACAAAAACAATAAAATGTAAAGTATGTTGGAAGATGAGGTTCTGCGCTTCGTGTTTGAGGATAATATTCTACTAGAAACATAGAAACATAGACAATAGTTGCAGGAGGAGGCCATTCGGCCCTTCGAGCCAGCACCGCCATTCATTGTGATCATGGCTGATCGTCCCCTACCAATAACCCGTGCCTGTTTTACTCCCCATATCCCTTGACTCCACTAGCCCCTAGCGCTCTATCTAACTCTCTCTTAAATCCATCCAGTGACTTGGCCTCCACTGCCCTCTGTGGCAGGGAATTCCATAAATTCACAACTCTCTGGGTGAAAACGATTTTTTCTCACCTCAGTCTTGAATGACCACCCGTTTATTCTAAGTGGTGGAGTGATTTGGAAGATGGAAGAGAGCCCCCTCTGGTGGAGGTTTGAGTGAAATGACGGGAGAGGGTTTTTGTTCGGATCAGCCGCTTCTGTGCCGCAGCGTGGGCCTCATGGCGCAGAGATACACGGCGGAATCGGAGACAAGGACCTCGGAGATACCTAAAGGTATCGAGAGATTCCCTTTGTGGTAAGCAGCAGAAAACCTCTCTGGCAAATCACGAGCCGGATCCCAGGAGTTTGTACTAAATAGTTTTAGTAGATATTTCGGCGCTTGCCCACCGTTCTGAATGTACCAGAAAGCGACCTGATTACCGTAAGATTTGGGGTAATTGCAATTAAGTATTACGGCCTTTCCTTCAAAAACAGTGAGTTCAGGTGGATATTGAGACATGGACTCTTCCCCGTAGCTTCCTGTAATAAAGCGAAAAACAAACATGCGATGAAGCTGAAAGCCCACAACAAATAACCAACAAATAACATCGATCTGTACAGCACAGGAACAGACATTCCTTCACAATATCCGTTCCGAGTATAATGCTAAAATAAACTAATCTCACTTGCTTGAACATAATACCTATCCCTCCATTCCCTGTTTATCCATATTCTTGCTATTGAGGCAGTGCAGCGTAGGTTTACGAGGTTAATTCCCGGAATGGCGGGACTGTCATATGCTGAGAGAATGGAGCGTCTGGGCTTGTACACTCAGGAATTTAGAAGGATGAGAGGCAGTCTTATTGAAACATATAAGATTATGAAGGGTTTGGACACGATAGAGGCAGGAAACATGTTTCCGATGTTGGGGCAGTCCAGAACCAGGGGCCACCGTTGAAGAATAAGGGGTAAGATATTTAGAACGGAGGTGAGGAAACACTTTTTCCACACAGGGAGTTGTGAGTTTGTGGAATTCTCTGCCTCAGAGGGCGGTGGAGGCCAAGTCACTGGATGGATTTAAGAGAGAGTTAGATAGAGCGCTAGGGGCTAGTGGAGTCAAGGGATATGGGGTGAAAGCAGGCACGGGTTATTGGTAGGGGCCGATCAAGGGGCTTGATTCCTTTCAAGAGAGAGCTAGATAGGGCTCTTGAAGATAGCGGAGTCAGGGGATATGGGGAGAAGGCAGGAACGGGGTACTGATTCTGGATGATCAGCCATAATCACATTGAACGGCGGTGCTGTCTTGAAGGGGCGCATGGCCTAATGCTGCACCTATTGTCTATTGTCTATTGTCATATGCCCACCTAATAATCTGGTAAACACCACCTTCATCTATGCCTGCATTGGCACGCCCGTGCAGTGCGTGCCAGGCGCCCGTTACCACTTTGCCCCGAACGTCTCCTTTAAACATTGCCACTTTCACCTTAAAGCTGCGCCCTCCAGACATTCTACCCTATCTGTGCTTGCTATAATGTTGCAGACTTCTATCTTCTATCTTATCAGAGTCTAGGTGCACAAACTGAGCGTTTAAACGCAGACTTACTCGGCAGGAAGAACGTTATTACAAGCAAAGAACATGTAGACCACATGGCAAACGGAGAAGAGTTAGTTGTTTTCAAGATCTCGCCGCCCCACATCCGATATCGGACGCCAGATGCTGATGTCTTTAGGAGGCAATGTGACGTGCATCTGACGCCGGATTGGATAGGTTGTCATAATCCACGCAATGTGAGCCCGTTTACTTAAGACCCGCCCACCACGAGGAGGGGGGAGGGGGGTCGGGGTGCAGCGACACTCTACAGATAATGTAAAGGTCACGCCACCAGAGGGAGCACGAGTATTCCCCCTGCGCCGATAGAAGAAAGTTATGCCCCTTTCCTTTTAGGAAACCTGAACTGAAACCTCTGGAGACTTTGTGCCCCACCCAAGGTTTCCGTGCGGTTCCGTGAGGTTGCAGGTGGTTGCCGGAGGTTGCAGGTAGTGGAAGCAGGTAGAGAGACTGACAAAAACCTCCGGGAACCGCACGGAAACCTTGGGTGGGGCGCAAAGTCTCCAGAGGTTTCCGTTCAGGTTCCCTAAGTGGGACAGCGAGCATTAAGCATCGGCCAAGGAAGTCCCTTTCTGTGATCGGGATCTACACCTCTAATCAGCACATGTTGACTGCATTTTGTATTGTTAATGGTTTATTATAGTCGTCTGTACCGAGATACGATGGGAAACTTCATTTCGCGTTCTCCGCTGAACAAATGATACCGTATATTATACAACTATACTTAGTTTAGTGTAATTTCATGTCACGTGACCCTAGCTGCAGCGGCGAGTGTTCTGCCTTGTTATCCAGTCAGCGGAAAGAATGTACATGATTACAATTGAGCTGGCAATGTACAGTGTACAGATGCAGGGTGAAGGATATAACGTGTAATGCAATGTAAACCCCAGCAAAAGTCCGATCAAAGATAATTTGAGGGGCTCTAGCGAGGTAAATGGCACAACTGGCCACATCTTCCCATCGCCACCCCTTTCTGCTTTCCTCAGAGACAGTTCCCTCCGCAACTCCCTAGTCAACTCGCCCCAACCCACCCCTTCCCCAGGTACTTTCCCCTGCAACCACAGGAGATCCAACGCCTGTCCCTTTCTCTCTCTCCCCTCGACTGCATCCAAGGACCCCGACAGTCCTTGCAGATGCGGCAGGAGTTCACTTCCACCTCCGACAACCACTTCTGTCGTATCCGCTATTACTGGTGTTAATCGGCGAGATCATGCGCAGGCTTTGCCATCGTTTCGCTGAACACCTTCGCTCAGTCCGCCTCAACCTACCTGATCTCCCGCTTGCTCGGCACTTTCATTCCCCCGCCCATTCCCAATCTGACCTTTCTGTCCTGGGCCTCCTCCATTGTCAGAGTGAGGTCCAGCGCAAATTGAAGGAACAGCACCTCATATTTCGCTTGGGTAGTTTACGCCCCAGCGATACGAAAAGTGACTTCTCTTACTCCAAATAGACCTTGCTTTCACTCTGTCTCTATCCCCCCCCCCCCCTTCCAAGTTCTCCCACCAGTCTGAAAGTCTCCGTCTACATTCTATCCCTGTCCCGCCCACTCCCCTGACATCAGCCTGAAGAAGGGACTCGACCCAAAACGTCACCCATTCCTTCTCTCCAGAGATGCAGCCTAACGCGCTATGTTACTCCAGCATTTTGCGTCTATCTTCGAGGTTAATGGCAGCTCAGGACCGCTCTCTAGTTGGTGATATCATAGCTCAGTTGCGTGTAGTTGAAAAAGGCTAAGGAAACAGAGTGAAGAATATACGGTGAAACGCAGAGAGAGATGAAAGGGCCGAATGAGGTAGTTTGGAAGATCGAAAATAAATCCTTGCCAAGTGAGGGAGGTATATTAATGAAATTTATAGCAGCTAAGAAGAAACTATTCTTGAAACTCACCAGTTTCTACTTTGAGGTTTTGTTTCTTCCGCCTGGCGGGTGAAGGGCGAAGAGAAAATGACCGGCGTGTAAATACATTTTGATTAGGTTATCTGTTTTCCCCCAGACAATGTGGAGTGCAGATATAGTGGATGGGAGTGGTAGAATCGTTGGGAGTCAATGGAAATGCGTGGAGCTGGAATAGACAGCGACAGGACAAAGGTCAAAGGTGTCTTTCATAATCGGCGCACTTGTTCTCGCTAGAATTTAGAAGATTGAGGGGGGATCTTATAGAAACGGACAAAATTCTTAAGGGGTTGGACAGGCTAGATGCAGGAAGATTGTTCCCGATGTTGGGGAAGTCCAGGACAAGGGGTCACAGTTTAAGGATAATGGGGAAATACTTTAAGACCGAGATGAGAAAAACATTTTGTACACAGAGAGTGGTGAATCTCTGGAATTCTCTGCCACAGAAGGTAGTTGAGGCCACAGTTCATTGGCTATATTTAAGAGGGAGTTAGATGTGGCCCTTGTGGCTAAAGGGATCAGGGGGTATGGAGAGAAGGCAGGTACAGGATACTGAGTTGGATGATCAGCCATGATCACATTGAATGGCGGTGCAGGCTCGAAGGGCCGAATGGCCTACTCCTGCACCTATTTTCTATGTTTCTATGTTTCAATCACAACTTCTTTGGATGCCGGGAAACTGGTATATCTGCTTACTTCCACATGACCAGCGAGAGCGCCCTCTGGTGACATCTCGTCGGGATGTCATCGGCAGGTTTTTGACCGGGTCCGCTGCTTCTCTGAGTCAGTGTGGGCTCCATGGCACAGAGATACACGGCAGAATCTGAGAGGAGAGCCCCCGCGATTTTCAAGGTCACCGTCCTACTGTCTTTGAAAAAAACGGCAGAAAACCTGTCTGGGAAATCAGGAGATCGTTGGTCGAACGTGTTTAATATCTTCAGTATATATCTCGGTGCTTCCCCTGGACGCTGGACGTACCAGAAGGCAGTTCTGCTATCGTAAGCTGCGGTAAACGTGCAATTCAGCTCGACGGTCTGCCCTTCGTCTGTCGCAAGTTTCGGCGGTTTCTGGGACACGTCATCGCCCCCGCGGGCTCCTGTAAAAAAAAGCACAAAGTTGTGAGCATTCGGGAGGTAAATCAAATCCTCGGCAGCAACGAAGATGCTTTTTTTTGGCTCGACCCACCGGAAAAAACAAGAATCAGTATCAGCAGGACACACATGGCGTTGTTCTGGAGGCGGATGTTGAAGGTTGGTGGTAGACAGAAAATGCTGCTGAAACTCAGCGGGTGCAGCAGCAACTATTGAGCGAAGGAGATAGGCAACGTTTCGGGCCGAAACACTTCTTCAGACTGATAGGGGGTTGGGGAGGCGGGGAGAAGAAAGGCAAAAGGAGGAGGAGGAGCCCGAGGGCTGAGGTATGAAGGGGTGGAGACAACACGGGTTAACAGAATTGTGAGAATTCAATGTTCATGCCCTCAGGATGCAGACTCCCCAAGCGGGATATGAGGAGCTGTTCCTCCAATTTGCGGTGGTGCTCGCTCTGGCTGTCTCTCCATTTTCTGGCTTTCGGTGACGCCGCCTGCTTCCGAGCGAGACCATACACGGGTAAAGGGCGTTTTGCAGATGCAGCGACACATAGATACATAAATACATAGACTATAGCCTCCCGAGGAAATACAGAGTTGGCTCAGTTATATCATTTCCTTTTCCGGTGTGCGGTGTCCTCTTGATGTCATTGTGTGAAATATATTCCAATTAATAATCTCAGACCACAGGGTTTATACTTGCCCCAACAGAACAATAACATCTGCTTCAGGCGCGTAGAAAGAAGAAAGGGGCAATATTGGCCTTGGGTCTTCACCGAATCGTTTACCTCTTGCCTCAGGTGTTGCTGGACCCGCTGGGTTCTTCAGGCCGTTTAATATGTTTGTCCTCCAGATTCCAGACTCGACTTCAAACACGTGGGCCTGAGCAGCCTGTGATTTTATACCTTAGAGGGCAGGAAGCCGGGGAGTGATCTTACAATGGTTTATAACACAATGAGGGGGACAGATGGGGTGATGTAGAGAGTCTTCAGTCCCAATGTAGGAGCAGAAAGAACAAAAGGGGATATGGTTTTACTCTTTTATTTAACGTCTTCAAACGTTCTTAATGCGACCTGATCACGTAACGATCTAATATTAATATAAGGATTTGATGATTCCTCGGGCATGCATCCCGATAACGTGAAGTCGCTCAAACATTCTTCCAAAACTCAGCAGTTTTTCATTGTTTTGAATAAGATTTAATTTAGATTAGAGACACAGCGCGGAAACAACAGGCCCTTCTGCCCATCGAGTCCATGCAGACCATCGATCACACGTTCGCACTAGCGAACGTTATCCCACTTTGTCTACCACTCCCCACACACCAGGGGCAATTTATAGAGCCCAATAAACTTACAAACCCTCACGTCCTTGGGTCATTCGAGAAAACCGGAGCACCCGGCGGAAACCCACGCGATCACAGGGAGAACCTGCAAACACCACGCAGACGATACAGCAGCTCAGAATCGAAACCGGGTCCCGGGCGCAGTGAGGCTGCAACACTTCCAGCTGCGCCACTGTGCCGCCCTGTTTTGTTGGTTGATTGTATTCCTACTGCGTTCAGAGGATTTCCAACCCTCCTTTCCAGAATCACTTGTTAAACGCATGTCGCGGAGGGATGAGGTGGCAACAGCAGCCTTGCGGAGCATTATGGGGAGAAATCATGTCAGGGACTGCGAGGATAAAAGATGGAATTTAGAGGGGGAATGCAAAAAAAAAAGGCCAGTCGACAAGTAGGAATAAAAACAAACAAAAAAATGTAACGTGTATTGGAAGATGAAACTCTGCGCTTCGTGTTTGAGGGTCAGATTCTATTAGAAACGTAGAAACATAGAAAATAGTTGCAGGAGGAGGCCATTCGGCCCTTCGAGCCAGCACCGCCATTCATTGTGATCATGGCTGATCGTTCCCTATCAATAACCCGTGCCTGTCTTCTCCCCTTATCCTTTGACTCCACTAGCCCCTAGAGCTCTATCTAACTCTCTCTTAAATCCATCCAGTGACTTGGCCTCCACTGCCCCCTGTGGCAGGAAATTCCATAAATTCACAACTCTCTGGGTGAAAAAGTGTTTTCTCACCTCAGTCTTAAATGACCTCCCCTTTATTCTAAGGGGTGGAGTGTTTTTGGAAGATGGAAGAGAGCGCCCTCTGGTGAAGTTTCGAGTGAAATGACGGGAGAGAGTTTTTGTTCGGATCAGCCGCTTCTATGCCGCAGTGTGGGCGTCATGGCGCAGAGATACACGGCGGAATCGGAGACAAGGACGCCGGAGATACTTAAAGGTATCGAGAGATTCCCTTTGTGGTAAGCAGCAGAAAACCTCTCTGGCAAATCACGAGCCTCATCTCCGGAGTCGGCATTAAATTTTTTCAGTAGATATTTCGGCGCTTGCCCACCGTTCTGAATGTACCAGAAAGCGACCTGATTACCGTAAGATTTGGGGTAATTGCAATTAAGTATTACGGCCTGTCCTTCAACAACAGTGAGTTCAGGCGGATATTGAGACATGGACTCTTCCCCGTAGCTTCCTGTAATAAAGCAAAAGAAACAAGCGATGAAGCTGAAAGCCCACAACAAATAACCAACAAATAACATTGATCTGTACAGCACAGGAACAGACCTTCCTCCACAATATCCGCGCCGAGCATAATGCTAAAATAAACTAATCTCACTTGCTTGAACATAATATCTATCCCTCCATTCCCTGTTTATCCATATTCTTGCTATTGAGGGAGTGCAGCGTAGGTTTACAAGGGTAATTCCCGGAATGGCGGGACTGTCATATGCTGAGAGAATGGAGCGGCTGGGCTTGTACTCTCTGGAATTTAGAAGGATGAGAGGGTATCTTATTGAAACATATAAGAATATGAAGGGTTTGGACACGCTAAAGGCAGGAAACATGTTCCCGATGTTGGGGGAGTCCAGAACCAGGGGCCACATTTTAAGAATAAGGAATAAGCCATTTAGAACGAGATGAGGAAATAGTTTTTCACACAGAGAGTTGTGAGTCTGTGGAATTCTCTGCCTCAGAGGGCGGTGGAGGCCGGTTCTCTGGTTACATTCAAGAGAGAGCTAGATAGGGCTATTGAAGACAGCGGAGTCAGGGGATATGGGGAGAAGGCTGGCACGGGGTACTGATTGAGAATAATCAGCCATGATCACATTGAACGGCAGTGTTCTCTTGAAGGGGCGAATGGCCTAACCCTGCACCTATTGTCAGTGTGTGCCAGGCATCCGTTACCACATTGCCCCGAACGTCTCCTTTAAACATTGCCACTTTCACCTTAAAGCTGCGCCCTCCAGACTTTGACACGTCAACCTTGGGAAAATGTGTTTTGACATTCTACCCTATCTGTGCGCGCTATAATGTTGCAAACTTCTATCTTATCAGAGTCTAGGTGCACATACTGAGCGTTTAAGCGCAGACTTACTCGGCAGGACGAAGGTTATTACGAGCAAAGAACATGTAGTCCACATGGCAAACGGAAAATAGTTAGTTGTTTTCAAGATCTCGCCGCCCCGCATCTGATTTCGGACGCTAGATGCTGATGTCTTTAGGAGGCAATGTCACGTGCATCTGCCGCCGGATTGGATGGGCTGTCATAATCCACGCAATGTGAGCCCGTTTACTTAAGACCCGCCCACCACGAGGAGGGGGGAGGGAGGGGGGTGCAGCGAAACTTTTCAGATAATGTAAAGGTTACGCCACCAGAGGAAGCACGAGTATTCCCCCTGCGCTGATAGAAGAAAGTTATGCCCCTTTCCTTTTAGGAAACCTGAACGGAAACGTCTGGAGACTTTGCGCCCCACCCAAGGTTTCCGTGCGGTTCCCGGAGGTTGCAGGTGGTTGCCGGAGGTTGCAGGTAGTGGAAGCAGGTAGGGAGACTGACAAAAACCTCCGGGAACCGCACGGAAACCTTGGGTGGGGCGCAAAGTCTCCAGAGGTTTCCGTTCAGGTTCCCTAAGTGGGACAGGGAGCATTAAGCATCGGACAAGGAAGTCCCTTTCTGTGATCGGGATCCACACCTCTAATCAGCACATGTTGACTGTATTTTGTATTGTTAATGGTTTATTATAGTCGTCTGTACCGAGATACGATGGGAAACTTCATTTCGCGTCATCCGCTGAACAAATGTTACCGTATATTATACAACTATACTTAGTTTAGTGTAATTTCATGCCACGTGTCCCTAGCTGCAGTGGCGAGTGTTCTGCCTTGTTATCCAGTCAGCGGAAAGAATGTACATGATTACAATTGAGCCGGCAATGTACAGTGTACAGATGCAGGGTGAAGGATATAACGTGTAATGCAATGTAAACCCCGGCAAAAGTCCGATCAAAGATAACTTGAGGGGCTCTAGCGAGGTAAATGGCACAACTGGCCACATCTTCCCATCGCCACCCCTTTCTGCTTTCCTCAGAGACCGTTCCCTCCGCAACCCCCCTGGTCAACTCTCCCCATCCCACCCAAACCACCCCTTCTCCAGCTATTTTCCCCTGCAACCGCAGGAGATACAACGCCTGTCTCTTTCTCTCTCTCTCCCCTCGACTGCATCCAAGGACCCCGACAGTCCTTGCAGATGCGGCAGGGGTTCACTTCCCGCTCCAACATCCACTCCTGCTGTATCCGCTGTTCCTGGTGTTAATCAGCGAGACCATGCGCAGGCTTTGCCATCGTTTCGCTGAACGCCTTCGCTCAGTCCGCCTCAACCTACCTGATCACCCGCTTGCTCGGTTCTTTCATTCCCCCGCCCATTCCCAATCTGACCTTTCTGTCCTGGGCCTCCTCCATTGTCAGAGTGAGGTCCAGCGCAAATTCAAGGAACACCACCTCATATTTCGCTTGGGTAGCTTACACCCCAGCGATATGAACATTTCCTTCTCTAACTACAAATAGCCCTTGCTTTCACTCTGTCTCTATCCCCCCCCCCCTCCTTCCCAGTTCTCCCTCCAGTCTTACAGTCTCCGACTGCATTCTACCCCTGTCCCACCCACTCCCCTGACATCAGTATGAAGAAGGGACTCGTCCCGAAACGTCACCCATTCCTCCTCTCCAGAGATGCAGCCTAACCCGCTAAGTTACTCCAGCATTTTGCGTCTACCTTCGAGGTTAATGGCAGCTCAGGACCGGTCTCTAGTTGGTGATATAGAATAGAATAGAATGCTATTTATTGTCATTCAAACCTAGGTTTGAACGAAATGTCATTTCTACAGTTTTTTTACATTACAAAACAATCCAAGACCCACACTTAACACAGTTTACATAAACATCCATCACAGTGAGTCTCCAACATCTCCTCACTGTGATGGAAGGCAAAGTCTTTATCTCTTCCCTTTGTTCCTTCTCCCGTGGTTCAGCAGTCCAGCTGCAGTGTCGAGGCGAACTGGGGCTCCGATGTTAAAGCCCCCGGCGGGTGATGGTTAGTCCTGAGGCCGTTTGAGCCACGCCGGGCGATGTTAGGCCCCGGCTCCATGTCCTTTAAACCCCGCGGTTCCAGCGGTAGAAGTTCAGTTGCGTGTAGTTGAAAAAGGCAAAGGAAACAGAGTGAAGAATATAGTGTGAAACGCAGAGAGCAATGAAAGGGCCGAACGAGGTAGGTCGGAAGAACGAAAATATATCCTTGCCAAGTGAGAGAGGTGTATTAATGAAATTTATAGCAGCGAAGAAGATACTATTCTTGAAACTGGTGGTGTCTGCTTTGAGCTTTTCTTTCTTCCGCCCGACGGGATAAGGGCGAAGAGGAAATGACCGGCGTGTAAATACATTTTGATTAGGTTATCTGTTTTCCCCCAGACAATGTGGAGTGCAGATATAGACGATGGGAGTGGTAGAATCGTTGGGAGTCAATGGAAATGCGTGGAGCTGGAATAGACACCGACAGGACAAAGGTCAAAGGTGTCTTTCATAATCGGCGCACTTGTTCTCGCTAGAATTTAGAAGATTGAGGGGGGATCTTATAGAAACGTACACAATTCTTAAGGGGTTGGACAGGCTAGATGCAGGAAGATTGTTCCCGATGTTGGGGAAGTCCAGGACAAGGGGTCACAGTTTAAGGATAAAGGGAAGATCTTTTAGGACCGAGATGAGAGAAAAAAATTCACACAGAGAGTGGTGAATCTCTGGAACTCTCTGCCACAGAAGGTAGTTGAGGCCAGTTCATTGGCTATATTTAAGAGGGAGTTAGATGTGGCCCTTCTGGCTAAAGGGTTCGGGGGTATAGAGAGAAGGCAGGTACGTGATACTGAGTTGGATGGTCAGCCATGATCATATTGAATGGCGGTGCAGGCTCGAAGGGCCGAATGGCCTATTCCTGCACCTATTGTCCATGTTTCTATGTTCGTAGAATCGTGGTTCCACTCGTACAGGAAGGTTTAAATCACGACTTCTATGGATGCCGGGAAACTGATATATCTGCTTACTTCCACATGACCAGCGAGAGCGCCCTCTGGTGACATCTCGTCGCATGTCCTCGGCAGGTTTTTGTCCGGGTCCGCTGCTTCTCTGAGTCAGTGTGGGCTCCATGGCACAGAGATACACGGCAGAATCTGAGAGGAGAGCCCCCGCGATGTTCAAAGTCACCGTCCTACTCTCTTTGAAAAAAGCGGCAGAAAACCTGTCTGTGAAATCTGGAGATCGTTGGTCGAACGTGTTTGATTTCGTCAGTATATATCTCGGCGCTTCCCCTGGATGCTGGACATACCAGAAGGCAGTTTTCCTATCGTAAGCTGCGGTAAACGTGCAATTCAGCTCGACGGTCTGCCCTTCGACTGCCGCCAGTTTCGCCGGTTTCTGGGACACGTCATCGCCCCCGCGGGCTCCTGTAAAACAAAAGCACAAAGTCGTGAGCATTCGGGAGGTAAATCAAATCCTCGGCACGCAACGAAGATGCTTTTTGGCGAGACCTACCGGAAAACACAAGAATCAGTATCAGCAGGACACACATGGCGTTGTTCTGGAGGCGGATGTTGAAGGTTGGTGGTAGACAAAAAATGCTGGAGAAACTCAGCGGGTGCAGCAGCAACTATTGAGCGAAGGAGATAGGCAACGTTTCGGGCCGAAACCCTTCCTCAGACTGATAGGGGGTTGGGGAGGCGGGGAGAAGAAATGCAAAAGGAGGAGGAGGAGCCCGAGGGCTGAGGTAGGAAGGGGAGGAGACAGCAAGGGTTAACAGAATTGTGAGAATTCAATGTTCATGCCACCAGGATGCAGACTCCCCAAGCAGAATATGATGTGCTGTTCCTCCAATTTGCGGTGGTGCTAGCTCTGGCTGTCTCTCCATTTTCTGGCTTTCGGTGACGCCCGCCTGCTTCAGAGTGAGACCATACACGGGTAAAGGGCGTTTTGCAGATGCAGCGACACATAGATACATAGACACATAGACTATAGCCTCCCGAGGAAATAAAGAGTTGGCTCAATTATATCATTTCCTTATCCGGTGTGCGGTGTCCTCTTGATGTCATTGTGTGAAATATATTCCAATTAATAATCTCAGATCACAGGGTTTATACATGCCCCAACAGAACAATAACATCTGCTTGAGGCGCGTGGTAAGAAGAAAGGGGCAATATTGGCCTTGGGTCTTCACCGAATCGTTGAGCTCAGGTGTTGCTGGACCCGCTGTGTTCTTCAGGCCGTTTAATATGTTTGTCCTCCAGATTCCGGACTCGACTTGAAACACGGGGGCCTGAGCCAGAGGAAGAGGATGTGCAGCCTGTGATTTTATACATTGGAGGGCAGGAAGCCGGGGAGTGATCTTACACTGGTTTATAACACAATGAGGGGAATAGATGGGGTGATGCAGAGAGTCTTCACTCCCAATGTAGGAGCAAAAAAGGACAAAATGGGACATGGTTTTACTCGTTTATTTAACGTCTTCTAACTTTCTTAATGCGACCTGATCACGTAACGATCTAATATTAATATCAGGATTTGATGATTCTTCGGGCATGCATTCCGATAACGCGAAGTCTCTCAAACATAAATGTAAGGTTATCCACGTTGGTAGCAAAAACAGGGAGACAGATTACCATCTAAATGGCGTCAAGTTCAGAAAAGGGGAAGTACAACGGGATCTGGGGGTCCTTGTTCATCAGTCTGTGAAAGTAAGCATGCAGGTACAGCAGCCAGTGAAGAAAGCGAATGGCATGTTGGCCTTTATAACAAGAGGATTCGAATATAGGAGCAAAGAGGTCCTTCTGTAGTTGTACAGAGCCCTAGTGCGACCACACCTGGAGTAGTGTGTGCAGTTTTGGTCCCCTAATTTGAGGAAGGACATTCTTGTTATTGAGGGAGTGCAGCGTAGGTTTACAAGGTTAATTCCCGGGATGGCGGGACTGTCATATGCTGAGAGAATGGAGCGGCTGGGCTTGTACACTCTGGAGTTTAGAAGGATGAGACGAGATCTCATTGAAACATATAAGATTGTTAAGGGCTTGGACACGCTAGAGGCAGGAAACATGTTCCCGATGTTGGGGGAGTCCAGAACCAGGGGCCACAATTTTAGAATAAGGATTAAGTAATTTAGACGGAGACGAGGAAACACTATTTCTCACAAACAATGATGAGTCTGTGGAATTCTCTGCCTCAGAGGGTTGTGGACGCAGGTTCTCTGGATGTTTTCAAGAGAGAGCTAGATAGGGCTCTTAATAATAGCGGAGTGAGGGGATATGGGGAGAAGGCAGTGATTGGGGATGATCACCCATGATCACATTGTATGGCGGTTCTGGCTAGAAGGGCCGAATGGTCTACTCCTGCACCTGTTGTCCATTGTCGATATTGTCTTCCAAAGCTCAGCAATTTTCTGTGTTTTGAATAGGGTTCAATTTAGTTTAGAGACACAGCGCGGAAAAAAACAGGCCCTTCTGTCCATCGAGTCCATGCAGCCCATCGATTACGCCTTCGCACTAGCGAACGTTATCCCGCTTTGTCTTCCACTCCCCACACATCAGGGGCAATGTATAGAGCCCAATACACTTACAAACCCTCACATCCTTGGGTTATGCGAGGAAACCGGAGCACCCGGCGGAAAGCCACGCGATCACAGGGAGAACCTGCAAACTCCACGCAGACGATACAGCAGCTCAGAATCGAACCCAGGTCCCTGGCGCAGTGAGGCTGCAGCACTTCCAGCTGCGCCACTGTGCCGCCCTGTTTTGTTCGTTGATTGTATTCCTACTGAGTTGAGAGGATTTCGAACCCTCCTTTCCAGAATCACTTGTTAAACGCATGTCGCGGAGCGATGAGGTGGCAACAGGAGCCTTGCGGAGCATTGTGGTGGGGGGAATCACGACAGGAGCCGCGAGCATAAAAGATGGAATTTAGATGGGGAATGTAAAAAAAAAAGGCCAGTCGACAAGTAGGAATATAAACAAACAGAAAAAATGTGACGTAAGTTGGAAGATGAATCTCTGCGCTTCGTGTTTGAGCGTCAGATTCTATTAGAAACATAGAAACATAGAAAATAGGTGCAGGAGGAGGTCATTCGGCCCTTCGAGCCAGCACCGCCATTCATTGTGATCATGGCTGACCGTCCCCTATCAATAACCCGCGCCTGCCTTCTCCCCATATCCCTTGACTCCACCAGCCCCTAGAGCTCTATCTAACTCTCTCTTAAATCCATCCAGCGACTTGGCCTCCACTTCCCCCTGTGGCATGGAATTCCGTAAATTCACAACTCTCTGGGTGAAAAAGTTTTTTCTCACAGTCTTAAATGACCTCCCCTTTATTCTAAGGGGTGGAGTGTTTTTGGAAGATGGGAGAGTGCGCCCTCTGGTGGAGATTCGGGTGAAATGACGGGAGAGAGTTTTTGTTCGGATCTGCCGCTTCTATGCAGCAGCGTGGGCCTCATGGCGCAGAGATACACGGCGGAATCGGAGACAAGGACGCCGGAGATACTTAAAGGGATCGAGCGATTCCCTTTGTGGTAAGCAGCAGAAAACCTCTCTGGCAAATCGCGAGCCTCATCTCCGGTGTCGGCATTAATTTTTTTCAGTAGATATTTCGGCGCTTGCCCACCTTTCTGAATGTACCAGAAAGCGACATCATTATTGTAAGATTTGGGATAATTGCAATTAAGTATTACGGCCTGTCCTTCAACAACAGTGAGTTCAGGCGGGTATTGAGACATGGACTCTTCCCCGTAGCTTCCTGTAATAAAGCAAAATAAACATGCGATGAAGCTGAAAGCCCACAACAAATAACCAACAAATAACATCGATCTGTACAGCACAGGAACAGACCTTCCTTCACAATATCCGTGCCGAGTATAATGCTAAAATAAACTAATCTCACTTGCTTGAACATAATGCCTATCCCTCCATTCCCTGTTTATCCCCATTCTTGCTATTGAGGGAGTGCAGCGTAGGTTTACAAGGTTAATTCCAGGAATGGCGGGACTGTCATATGCTGAGAGAATGGAGCGGCTGGGCTTGTATACTCTAGAATTTAGAAGGATGAGAGGTAATCTAACTGAAACATATAAGATTATTAAGGGTTTGGACACGCTAGAGGGAGGAATCATGTTCCCGATGTTGGGGGAGTCCAGAACCAGGGGCCACAGTTTAAGAATAAGGGGTAAGCCATTTAGAACGGAGGTGCCCTTGCAGTGTGTGCCAGGCACCCGTTACCCCTTTGCCCAGAACGTCTCCTTTAAACATTGCCACTTTCACCTTCATGCTGCGCCCTCCAGACTTTGACACGTTAGTTAGTTGTTAGTTGTTTTCAAGATCTCGCCGCCCCACATCTCATATTGGACGCCAAATGCTGATGTCTTTAGGAGGCAATGTGACGTGCATCTGACGTCGGATTGGATGGGTTGTCATAATCCACGCAATGTGAGCCCGTTTACTTAAGACCCGCCCACCACGAGGTAGGGGGAGGGGGGGGGGGGTACAGCGACACCCTTCAGATAATGTAAAGCTTGAGCCACCAGAGGGAGCACCAGTATTCAACTTGCGCCGATAGAAGACATTTATGCCCTGTCCCACATAGGAAACCTGAACGGAAACCGCTAGAGACTTTGCGCCGCACCCAAGGTTTCCGTGCAGTTCCCGGAGGTTGCAGGTGGTTGGCGGAGGTTGCAGGTCGTGGAAGCAGGTAGGGAGACTGACAAAAACCTCCGGGAACCTCCGGGAACCGCACGGACACCTTTGGTGGGGCGCAAAGTCTCCAGAGGTTTCCGTTCAGGTTCCCTAAGTGGGACAGGGAGCATTAAGCATCGGACAAGGAAGTCCCTTTCTGTGATCGGGATCTACACCTCTAATCAGCACATGTTGACTGTATTTTATATTGTTAATGGTTTATTATAGTCGTCTGTACCGAGATACGATGGGAAACTTGATTTCGCGTCCTCCGCTGAACAAATGACACCGTATATTACACAACTATACTTAGTTTAGTGTAATTTCATGTCACGTGTCCCTAGCTGCAGTGGCGAGTGTTCTGCCTTGTTATCCAGTCAGCGGAAAGAATGTACATGATTACAATAGAGCTGGCAATGTACAGTGTACAGATGCAGGGTGAAGGGTACAACGTTTAATGCAATGTAAACCCCAGCAAAAGTCCGATCAAAGATAATTTGAGGGGCTCTAGCGAGGTAAATGGCACAACTGGCCACATCTTCCCATCGCCACCCCTTTCTGCTTTCCTCAGAGACCGTTCCCTCCGCAACTCCTTGGTCAACTCGCCCCATCCCACCCAACCCACCCCTTCCCCAGGTACTTTCCCCTGCAACCACAGGAGATGCAACGCCTGTCCCTTTCTCTCTCTCTCCCCTCGGCTGCATCCAAGGACCCCGACAGTCCTTGCAGATGCGGCAGGGGTTCACTTCCACCTCCGACAACCACATCTGCTGTATCCGCTATTCCTGGTGTTAATCGGCGAGACCATGCGCAGGCTTTGCCATCGTTTCGCTGAACGCCTTCGCTCAGTCCGCCTCAACCTACCTGATCACCCGCTTGCTCGGCTCTTTCATTCCCCCGCCCATTCCCAATCTGACCTTTCTGTCCTGGGCCTCCTCCATTGTCAGAGTGAGGTCCAGCGCAAATTCAAGGAACACCACCTCATATTTCGCTTGGGTAGCTTACACCCCAGCGATATGAACATTGCCTTCTCTAACTCCAAATAGCCCTTGCTTTCACTCTGTCTCTATCCCCCCCCCCCCCTCCTTCCCAGTTCTCCCACCAGTCTTACAGTCTCCGACTGCATTCTACCCCTGTCCCACCCACTCCCCTGACATCAGTCTGAAGAAGGGACTCGGCCCGAAACGTCACCCATTCCTCCTCTCCAGAGATGCAGCCTATCCCGCTAAGTTACTCCAGCATTTTGCGTCTACCTTCGAGGTTAATGGCAGCTCAGGACCGGTCTCTAGTTGGTGATATAGAATAGAATAGAATGCTATTTATTGTCATTCAAACCTAGGTTTGAACGAAATGTCATTTCTACAGTTTTTTTACATTACAAAACAATCCAAGACCCACACTTAACACAGTTTACATAAACATCCATCACAGTGAGTCTCCAACATCTCCTCACTGTGATGGAAGGCAAAGACTTTATCTCTTCCCTTTGTTCCTTCTCCCGTGGTTCAGCAGTCCAACTGCAGTGTCGAGGCGAACTGGGGCTCCGATGTTAAAGCCCCCGGCGGGCGATGGTAAGGTCTGAGGCCGTTTGAGCCACGCCGGGCGATGTTATGCCCCGGCTCCATGTCCTTTAAACCCCGCGGTTCCAGCGGTAGAAGTTCAGTTGCGTGTAGTTGAAAAAGGCAAAGGAAACAGAGTGAAGAATATAGTGTGAAACGCAGAGAGCAATGAAAGGGCCGAACGAGGTAGGTCGGAAGAACGAAAATATATCCTTGCCAAGTGAGAGAGGTATATTAATGAAATTTATAACAGCGAAGAAGATACTATTCTTGAAACTGGTGGTGTCTGCTTTGAGCTTTTCTTTCTTCCGCCCGACGGGATAAGGGCGAAGAGGAAATGACCGGCGTGTTAATACATTTTGATTAGGTTATCTGTTTTCCCCCAGACAATGTGGAGTGCAGATATAGACGATGGGAGTGGTAGAATCGTTGGGAATCAATGGAAATGCGTGGAGCTGGAATAGACACCGACAGGACAAAGGTCAAAGGTGTCTTTCATAATCGGCGCACTTGTTCTCGCTAGAATTTAGAAGATTGAGGGGGGATCTTGTAGAAACGTACACAATTCTTAAGGGGTTGGACAGGCTAGATGCAGGAAGATTGTTCCCGATGTTGGGGAAGTCCAGGACAAGGGGTCACAGTTTAAGGATAAAGGGAAGATCTTTTAGGACCGAGATGAGAAAAATAAATTCACACAGAGAGTGGTGAATCTCTGGAACTCTCTGCCACAGAAGGTAGTTGAGGCCAGTTCATTGGCTATATTTAAGAGGGAGTTAGATGTGGCCCTTCTGGCTAAATGGTTCGGGGGTATAGAGAGAAGGCAGGTACGTGATACTGAGTTGGATGATCAGCCATGATCATATTGAATGGCGGTGCAGGCCCGAAGGGCCGAATGGCCTACTCCTGCGCCTATTTTCTATGTTTCTATGTTCCAATCACAAATTCTTAGGATGCCGGAAACTGATATATCTGCTTACTTCCA
The DNA here is from genome assembly GCF_010909765.2 of Amblyraja radiata. Classification (NCBI taxonomy): domain Eukaryota; kingdom Metazoa; phylum Chordata; class Chondrichthyes; order Rajiformes; family Rajidae; genus Amblyraja; species Amblyraja radiata. The sequence continues at coordinate 58,516,610 of NC_045970.1, read as the reverse complement.
CATGACCAGCGAGAGCGCCCTCTGGTGACATCTCGTCGCATGTCCTCGGCAGGTTTTTGTCCGGGTGCGCTGCTTCTCTGAGTCAGTGTGGGCTCCAAGGCACAGAGATACACGGCAGAATCTGAGAGGAGAGCCCCCGCGATGTTCAAGGTCACCGTCCTACTGTCTTTGAAAAAAACGGCAGAAAACCTGTCTGGGAAATCAGGAGATCGTTGGTCGAACGTGTTTAATTTCTTCAGTATATATCTCGGCGCTTGCCCTGGACGCTGGACGTACCAGAAGGCAGTTTGGCCGTCGTAAGCTGCGGTAAACGTGCAATTCAGCTCGACGGTCTGCCCTTCGTCTGCCGCCAGTTTCGGCGGTTTCTGGGACACGTCATCGCCCCCGCGGGCTCCTGTAAAAAAAAGCACAAAGTTGTGAGCATTCGGGAGGTAAATCAAATCCTCGGCACGCAACGAAGATGCTTTTTATTGGCTAGACCCACCGGAAAACACAAGAATCAGTATCAGCAGGACACACATGGCGTTGTTCTGGAAGCGGATGTTGAAGGTTGGTGGTAGACATAAAATGCTGCAGAAACTCAGCGGGTGCAGCAGCAACTATTGAGCGAAGGAGATAGGCAACGTTTCGGGCCGAAACCCTGCTTCAGACTGATAGGGTGTTGTGGGAGGCGGGGAGAAGAAAGGCAAAAGGAGGAGGAGGAGCCCGAGGGCTGAGGTATGAAGGGGAGGAGACGGCAAGGGTTAACAGAATTGTAAGAATTCAATGTTCATGCCACCAGGATGCAGACTCCCCAAGCGGAATATGAGGAGCTGTTCCTCCAATTTGCGGTGGTGCTCGCTCTGGCTGTCTCTCCATTTTCTGGCTTTCGGTGACGCCCGCCTACATCCGAGCGAGACCATACACGGGTAAAGGGCGTTTTTCAGATGCAGCGACACATAGATACATAGATACATAGACTATAGCCTCCCGAGGAAATACAGAGTTGGCTCAATTATATCATTTCCTTATCCGGTGTGCGGTGTCCTCTTGATGTCATTGTGTGAAATATATTCCAATTAATAATCTCAGACCACAGGGTTTATACATGCCCCAACAGAACAATAACATCTGCTTGAGGCGCGTGGAAAGAAGAAAGGGGCAATATTGGCCTTGGGTCTTCACCGAATCGTTGACCTCTTGCCTCAGGTGTTGCTGGACCCGCTGAGTTCTTCAGGCCGTTTAATATGTTTGCCCTCCAGATTCCGGACTCGACTTCAAACACGGGGGCCTGAGCCCGAGGACAAAGTTGTGCAGCCTGTGATTTTATACATTGGAGGGCAGGAAGCCGGAGAGTGATCTTACACTGGTTTATAACACAATGAGGGGAATAGATGGGGTGATGCAGAGAGTCTTCACTCCCAATGTAGGAGTAAAAAAGGACAAAGGGGGACATGGTTATACTCGTTTATTTAACGTCTTCTAACTTTCTTAATGCGACCTGATCACGTAACGATCTAATATTTATATAAGGATTTGATGATTCTTGAGGCATGCATTCCGATAACGCGAAGTCTCTCAAACATAAATGTAAGGTTATCCACTTTGGTAGTAAAAACAGGGAGGCAGATTACCATCTAAATGGCGTCAAGTTCGGAAAAGGGGAAGTACAACGGGATCTGGGGGTCCTTGTTCATCGGTCTGTGAAAGTAAGCATGCATGTACAGCAGACAGTGAAGAAAGCGAATGGCATGTTGGCCTTTATAACAAGAGGATTCGTATATAGGAGCAAAGGGGTCCTTCTGTAGTTGTACAGAGCCCTAGTGAGACCACACCTGGAGTAGTGTGTGCAGTTTTGGTCCCCTAATTTGAGGAAGGACATTCTTGTTATTGAGGGAGTGCAGCGTATGTTTACAAGGTTAATTCCCGGGATGGCGGGACTGTCATATGCTGAGAGAATGGAGCCGCTGGGCTTGTACACTCTGGAGTTTAGAAGGATGAGAGGAGATCTCATTGAAACATATAAGATTGTTAAGGGCTTGGACACGCTAGAGGCAGGAAACATGTTCCCGATGTTGGGGGAGAGCAGAACCAGGAGCCACAGTTTAAGAATAAGGATTAAGTCATTTAGACGGAGACGAGGAAACACTATTTCTCACAAACAGTGATGAGTCTGTGGAATTCTCTGCCTCAGAGGGTTTTGGACGCAGGTTCTCTGGATGCTTTCAAGAGACAGCTAGATAGGGCTCTTAATAATAGCGGAGTGAGGGGATATGGGGAGAAGGCAGGAACGGGGTACTGATTGGGGATGATCACCCATGATCACATTGTATGGCGGTTCTGGCTAGAAGGGCAGAATGGTCTACTCCTACACCTGTTGTCCATTGTCGATATTGTCTTCCAAAGCTCAGCAAATTTCGAACCCTCCTTTCCAGAATCACTTGTTAAACGCATGTCGCGGAGTGATGAGGTGGCAACAGGAACCTTGCGGAGCATTATGGGGGGAAATCACGCCAGGAGCCGCGAGGATAAAAGATGCAATTTAGATGGGGAATGTAAAAAAAAAAAGGCCAGTCGACAAGTAGGAATATAAACAAACAGAAAAAATGTGACGTAAGTTGGAAGATGAATCTCTGCGCTTCGTGTTTGAGGGTCAGATTCTATTAGAAACATAGAAACATAGAAAATAGGTGCAGCAGGAGGTCATTCGGCCCTTCGAGCCAGCACCGCCATTCATTGTGATCATGGCTGACCGTCCCCAATCAATAACCCGTGCCTGCCTTCTACCCATATCCCTTGACTCCACCAGCCCCTAGAGCTCTATCTAACTCTCTCTTAAATCCCTCCAGCGACTTGGCCTCCACTTCCTCCTGTGGCAGGGAATTCCGTAAATTCACAACCCTCTGGGTGAAAACGTTTTTTCTCACCTCAGTCTTAAATTACCTCCCCTTTATTCTAAGGGATGGAGAGTTTTTGGAAGATGGAAGAGAGCGCCCTCTGGTGAAGATTCGAGTGAAATGACGGGAGAGAGTTTTTGTTCGGATCAGCCGCTTCTATGCCGCAGTGTGGGACTCATGGCGCAGAGATACGCGGCGGAATCGGAGACAAGGACGCCGGTGATACTTAAAGGTATCGAGAGATTCCCTTTGTGGTAAGCAGCAGAAAACCTCTCTGGCAAATCGCGAGCCTCATCTCCGTAGTCGGCATTAATTTTTTTCAGTAGATATTTCGGTGCTTGCCCACCGTTCTGAATGTACCAGAAAGCGACCTGATGATTGTAAGATTTGGGGTAATTGCAATTAAGTATTACGGCCTGTCCTTCAACAACAGTGAGTTCAGGCGGATATTGAGACATGGACTCTTCCCCGTAGCTTCCTGTAATAAAGCAAAAGAAACATGCGATGAAGCTGAAAGCCCACAACAAATAACCAACAAATAACATCGATCTGTACAGCACAGGAACAGACCTTCATTCACAATATCCGTGCCGAGCATAATGCTAAAATAAACTAATCTCACTTGCTTGAACATAATACCTATCCCTCCATTCCCTGTTTATTCCCATTCTTGCTATTGAGGGAGTGCAGCGTAGGGTTACAAGGTTAATTCCCGGAATGGCGGGACTGTCATATGCTGAGAGATTGGAGCGGCTGGGCTTGTACTCTCTGGAATTTAGAAGGATGAGAGGATCTTATTGACACATATAAGAATATGAAGGGTTTGGACACGCTAAAGGCAGGAAACATGTTCCCGATGTTGGGGGTGTCCAGAACCAGGGGCCACCGTTTAAGAATAAGGATTAAGCCATTTAGAACGAGATGAGGAAATACTTTTTCACACAGAGAGTTGTGAGTCTGTGGATTTCTCTGCCTCAGAGGGCGGTGATAGATGATAGAGCTATTGAAGACAGCGGAGTCAGGGGATATGGGGAGAAGGCTGGAACGGGGTACTGATTGAGAATAATCAGCCATGATCACATTGAACGGCGGTGCTCTCTTGAAAGGGCGAATGGCCTAATCCTGCACCTATTGTCAGTGTGTGCCAGGCATCCGTTACCACTTTGCCCCGAACGTCTCCTTTAAACATTGCCACTTTCACCTTAAAGCTGCGCCCTCCAGACTTTGACACGTCAACCTTGGGAAAATGTGTTTTAACATTCTACCCTATCTGTGCGCGCGATAATGTTGCAAACTTCTATCTTATCAGAGTCTAGGTGCACATACTGAGCGTTTAAACGCAGACTTACTCGACAGGACGAAGGTTACTACGAGCAAAGAACATGTAGACAACATGGCAAACGGAGAAGACTTAGTTGTTTTCAAGATCTCGCCGCCCCGCATCTCATATCGGACGCTAGATGCTGATGTCTTTAGGGGGCAATGTGACGTGCATCTGACGCCGGATTGGATGGGCTGTCATAATCCACGCAATGTGAACCCGTTGACTTAAGACCCGCCCACCACGAGGAGGGGGGGCGGGGGGGCGGGGTGCAGCTCCATACACTCTTCAGATAATGTAAAGGTTACGCCACCAGAGGGAGCACGAGTATTCAACTTGCGCCGATAGAAGAAAGTTATGCCCCTGTACCACTTTAGGAAACCTGAACGGAAACCGCTGGAGACTTTGCGCCCCACCCAAGGTTTCCGTGCGGTTCCAGGAGGTTGCAGGTGGTTGGCGGAGGTTGCAGGTAGTGGAAGCAAGTAGTGAGACTGACAAAAACCAGCGGGAACCTCCGGGAACTGCACGGAAACCTTGGGTGGGGCGCAAAGTCTCCAGAGGTTTCCGTTCAGGTTCCCTAAGTGGGACAGGGAGCATTAAGCATCAGACAAGGATGTCACTTCCTGTGATCGGGATCTACACATCTAATCAGCACATGTTGACTGTATTTTGTATTGTTATTGGTTTATTATAGTCGTCGGTACCGAGATACGATGGGAAGCTTGATTTCGCGTAATCCGCTGAACAAATGATACCGTATATTACACAACTATACTTAGTTTAGTGTAATTTCATGTCACGTGTCGCTAGCTGCAGTGGCGAGTGTTCTGCCTTGTTATCCAGTCAGCGGAAAGAATGTACATGATTACAATTGAGCTGGCAATGTACAGTGTACAGATGCAGGGTGAAGGATATAACGTGTAATGCAATGCAAACCCCAGCAAAAGTCCGATCAAAGATAATTTGAGGGGCTCTAGCGAGGTAAATGGCACAACTGGCCACATCTTCCCATCGCCACCCCTTTCTGCTTTCCTCAGAGACCGTTCCCTCCGCAACGCCCTGGTCAACTCGCCCCATCCCACCCAACCAACCCCTTCCCCAGGTACTTTCCCCTGCAACCACAGGAGATGCAACGCCTGTCCCTTTCTCTCTCTCTCTCCCCTCGGCTGCATCCAAGGACCCCGACAGTCCTTGCAGATGCGGCAGGGGTTCACTTCCACCTCCGACAACCACATCTGCTGTATCCGCTATTCCTGGTGTTAATCAGCGAGACCATGCGCAGGCTTTGCCATCGTTTCGCTGAACGCCTTCGCTCAGTCCGCCTCAACCTACCTGATCACCCGCTTGCTCGGTTCTTTCATTCCCCCGCCCATTCCCAATCTGACCTTTCTGCCCTGGGCCTCCTCCATTGTCAGAGTGAGGTCCAGCGCAAATTCAAGGAACACCACCTCATATTTCGCTTGGGTAGCTTACACCCCAGCGATATGAACATTTCCTTCTCTAACTACAAATAGCCCTTGCTTTCACTCTGTCTCTACCCCCCCCCCTCCTTCCCAGTTCTCCCACCAGTCTTACAGTCTCCGACTGCATTCTACCCCTGTCCCACCCACTCCCCTGACATCAGTATGAAGAAGGGACTCGGCCCGAAACGTCACCCATTCCTCCTCTCCAGAGATGCAGCCTAACCCGCTAAGTTACTCCAGCATTTTGCGTCTACCTTCGAGGTTAATGGCAGCTCAGGACCGGTCTCTAGTTGGTGATATAGAATAGAATAGAATGCTATTTATTGTCATTCAAACCTAGGTTTGAACGAAATGTCATTTCTACAGTTTTTTTACATTACAAAACAATCCAAGACCCACACTTAACACAGTTTACATAAACATCCATCACAGTGAGTCTCCAACATCTCCTCACTGTGATGGAAGGCAAAGTCTTTATCTCTTCCCTTTGTTCCTTCTCCCGTGGTTCAGCAGTCCAACTGCAGTGTCGAGGCGAACTGGGGCTCCGATGTTAAAGCCCCCGGCGGGCGATGGTAAGTCCTGAGGCCGTTTGAGCCACGCCGGGCGATGTTAGGCCCCGGCTCCATGTCCTTTAAACCCCGCGGTTCCAGCGGTAGAAGTTCAGTTGCGTGTAGTTGAAAAAGGCAAAGGAAACAGAGTGAAGAATATAGTGTGAAACGCAGAGAGCAATGAAAGGGCCGAACGAGGTAGGTCGGAAGAACGAAAATATATCCTTGCCAAGTGAGAGAGGTATATTAATGAAATTTATAGCAGCGAAGAAGATACTATTCTTGAAACTGGTGGTGTCTGCTTTGAGCTTTTCTTTCTTCCGCCCGACGGTTTAAGGGCGAAGAGGAAATGACCGGCGTGTAAATACATTTTGATTAGGTTATCTGTTTTCCCCCAGACAATGTGGAGTGCAGATATAGACGATGGGAGTGGTAGAATCGTTGGGAGTCAATGGAATTGCGTGGAACTGGAATAGACACCGACAGGACAAAGGTCAAAGGTGTCTTTCATAATCGGCGCACTTGTTCTCGCTAGAATTTAGAAGATTGAGGGGGGATCTTGTAGAAACGTACACAATTCTTAAGGGGTTGGACAGGCTAGATGCAGGAAGATTGTTCCCGATGTTGGGGAAGTCCAGGACAAGGGGTCACAGTTTAAGGATAAAGGGAAGATCTTTTAGGACCGAGATGAGAAAAAAAAATTCACACAGAGAGTGGTGAATCTCTGGAACTCTCTGCCACAGAAGGTAGTTGAGGCCAGTTCATTGGCTATATTTAAGAGGGAGTTAGATGTGGCCCTTCTGGCTAAAGGGTTCGGGGTATAGAGAGAAGGCAGGTACGTGATACTGAGTTGGATGATCAGCCATGATCATATTGAATGGCGGTGCAGGCTCGAAGGGCCGAATGGCCTACTCCTGCACCTATTGTCCATGTTTCTATGTTCGTAGAATCGTGGTTCCACTCGTACAGGAAGGTTTAAATCACGACTTCTATGGATGCCGGGAAACTGATATATCTGCTTACTTCCACATGACCAGCGAGAGCGCCCTCTGGTGACATCTCGTCGCATGTCCTCGGCAGGTTTTTGTCCGGGTCCGCTGCTTCTCTGAGTCAGTGTGGGCTCCATGGCACAGAGATACACGGCAGAATCTGAGAGGAGAGCCCCCGCGATGCTCAAAGTCACCGTCCTACTCTCTTTGAAAAAAGCGGCAGAATACTTGTCTGTGAAATCTGGAGATCGTTGGTCGAACGTGTTTGATTTCGTCAGTATATATCTCGGCGCTTCCCCTGGATGCTGGACATACCAGAAGGCAGTTCTGCCATCGTAAGCTGCGGTAAACGTGCAATTCAGCTCGACGGTCTGCCCTTCGTCTGCCGCCAGTTTCGGCGGTTTCTGGGACACGTCATCGCCCCCGCGGGCTCCTGTAAAAAAAAGCACAAAGTCGTGAGCATTCGGGAGGTAAATCAAATTCTCGGCACGCAACGAAGATGCTTTTTTTTGGCGAGACCTACCGGAAAACACAAGAATCAGTATCAGCAGGACACACATGGCGTTGTTCTGGAGGTGGATGTTGAAGGTTGGTGGTAGACAAAAAATGCTGGAGAAACTCAGCGGGTGCAGCAGCAACTATTGAGCGAAGGAGATAGGCAACGTTTCGGGCCGAAACCCTTCTTCAGACTGATAGGGGGTTGGGGAGGCGGGGAGAAGAAAGGCAAAAGGAGGAGGAGGAGCCCGAGGGCTGAGGTATGAAGGGGAGGAGACAACACGGGTTAACAGAATTGTGACAATTCAATGTTCATGCCCCCAGGATGCAGACTCCCCAAGCGGAATATGAGGTGCTGTTCCTCCAATTTGTGGTGGTGCTCGCTCTGGCTGTCTCTCCATTTTCTGGCTTTCGGTGACGCCCGCCTGCTTCCGAATGAGACCATACACGGGTAAAGGGCGTTTTGCAGATGCAGCGATACATAGATACATAGATACATAGACTATAGCCTCCCGAGGAAATAAAAAAGTTGGCTCAATTATATCATTTCCTTACCTGGTGTGCGGTGTCCTCTTGATGTCATTGTGTGAAATATATTCCAATTAATAATCTCAGACCTCAGGGTTTATACTTGCCCCAACAGAACAATAGCATCTGCTTGAGGCGCGTAGAAAGAAGAAAGGGGCAATATTGGCCTTGGGTCTTCACCGAATCGTTGACCTCTTGCCTCCGGTGTTGCTGGATCCGCTGAGTTCTTCAGGCCGTTTAATATGTTTGTCCTCCAGATTCCAGACTCGACTTGAAACACGGGGGCCTGAGCCAGAGGAAGAGGATGTGCAGCCTGTGATTTTATACCTTGGAGGGCAGGACGCCGGGGAGTGATCTTACAATGGTTTATGACACAATGAGGGGTATAGATGGGTTGATGCAGAGAGTCTTCAGTCCCAATGTAGGAGCAAAAAGTACAAAAGGGGATTATGGTTATACTCTTTTATTTAACGTCTTCTAACGTTCTTAATGCGACCTGATCACGTAACGATCTAATATTAATATAAGGATTTGATGATTCCTCGGGCATGCATCGCTCAAACATTCTTCCAAAACTCAGCAGTTTTCATTGTTTTGCATAAGATTTAATTTAGATTAGAGACACAGCGCGGAAACAACAGGCCATTCTGCCCATCGAGTCCATGCAGACCATCGATCACACGTTCGCACTAGCGAACGTTATCCCACTTTGTCTACCACTCCCCACACACCAGGGGTAATGTATAGATCCCAATAAACTTACAAATCCGCACGTCCTTGGGTCATGCGAGAAAACCGGAGCACCCGCCGGAAACCCACGCGATCACAGGGAGAACCTGCAAACACCACGCAGACGATACAGCAGCTCAGAATCGAAACAGGGTCCCGGGCGCAGTGAGGCTGCAACACTAGCAGCTGCGCCACTGTGCCGCCCTGTTTTGTTGGTTCATTGTATTCCTACTGAGTTCAGAGGATTTCCAACCCTCCTTTACAGAATCACTTGTTAAACGCATGTCGCGGAGTGATGAGGTGGCAACAGCAGCCTTGCGGAGCATTATGGGGGGAAATCATGTCAGGGACTGCGAGGATAAAAGATGGAATTTAGAGGGGGAATGCTAAAAAAAAAGGCCAGTCGACAAGTAGGAATAAAAACAAACAAAAAAATGTAACGTGTATTGGAATATGAAGCTCTGCGCTTCGTGTTTGAGGGTCAGATTCTATTAGAAACGTAGAAACATAGACAATAGTTGCAGGAGGAGGCCATTCGGCCCTTCGAGCCAGCACCGCCATTCATTGTGATCATGGCTGATCGTTCCCTATCAATAACCCGTGCCTGCCTTCTCCCCTTATCCTTTGACTCCACTAGCCCATAGAGCTCTATCTAACTCTCTCTTAAATCCATCCAGTGACTTGGCATCCACAGCCCCCTGTGGCAGGGAATTCCATAAATTCACAACTCTCTGGGTGAAAAAGTTTTTTCTCACCTCAGTCTTGAATGACCACCCCTTTATTCTCAGGGGTGGAGTGTTTTTGGAAGATGGAAGAGAGCGCCCTCTGGTGTAGATTCGAGTGAAATGACGGGAGAGAGTTTTTGTTCGGATCAGCCGCTTCTATGCCGCAGCGTGGGCCTCATGGCGCAGAGATACACGGCGGAATCGGAGACAAGGACGCCGGAGATACTTAAAGGTATCGAGCGATTCCCTTTGTGGTAAGCAGCAGAAAACCTCTCTGGCAAATCGCGAGCCTCATCTCCGGAGTCGGCATTAAATTTTTTCAGTAGATATTTCGGCGCTTGCCCACCGTTCTGAATGTACCAGAAAGCGACCTCATTAATGTTGGATTTAGGGTAATTGCAATTAAGTATTATGGCCTGTCCTTCAACAACAGTGAGTTCAGGCGGATATTGAGACATGGACTCTTCCCCGTAGCTTCCTGTAATAAAGCGAAAAGAAACATGCGATGATGCTGAAAGCCCACAACAAATAACCAGCAAATAACATCGATCTGTACAGCACAGGAACAGACCTTCCTCCACAATATCCGTGCCGAGTATAATGTAGCAATGTTACAAAATTTTGAGATTTTAAAAATCAAGTCTGTAAGTTATCCCATCAGATAAAGCATAAAAATAAGTTTAATTTGACATCTAATTCACTTTCATATCTCAAGTATTTAAAATGTTATGGCCATTTTCATACTCGGAAATGAGCATCTTGTTCCCTATTGATTTTCTATGGACATAACAAAAAAGTTGTGATCGTGAACAGTCAAAAGCCCATAACTTTCTTAAAAATTAAGAGAACTGAATGAAATTTTCAGTTATCATAGATTGAAGCATTCTGAAACAAATATAAAATAATCTTACTTGGATGACCTGAAATTAAAGCATATAATTAGTTAGTTACCTAATTGTAGCTAATTTCAGACTTCAATTACTAGATCTAAACATCTATCCATTTCTTAATAAATGATTAACATTTTTAAATAGCCTAAATGTCCAAATAATATTCACAAATAATTCACAATAAAACATGATTTTTAAATCTCATTTACATTAATTTATAGGCCAAATGGAAGGAATTCAGTGTTCAATTGCTGTAAATAAATGCCCATTTAAATCAGCTTTCCAGTGGGTCCCTGTGGAACGCGCTGGTTTAGAACGTTCACATTGCGGTAGATTTATGCCTCAAATGCCGAGAAAAATACTGCGCGATATAATGGGCCCAAATTGAGCTACTCGCAATATTAAATTTTGTATAAAAGGATCTTTAGAAGCCCTTTTGAATGTAAAAATATACAACCTACCTTCTGCTATTTTCTTTATGAGACCCTGCGGTTGCTGACGGTCGCGGGTTTAAAGATTGATTTTTAAACTACTATAACTATTATTCAAGGCCTTTAAACCTAATAATAGCTTTTGCGACGGGGTCTATCAGCGATATTTCGTTAATAATTAACTAGGCTGAACATTTTCGATTGGAACAGCTTAGAGAAAATCGCGTTTTAAACCCGCCCCCTCTAAACGGCGCCAAAATCGCGCACAACCTCAGCGGCAGATATTCAGCGACGCTTCAGGTAGGCTTTGCAACATACCTATATAATGCTAAAATAAACTAAACTCACTTGCTTGAACAGAATACCTATCCCTCCATTCCCTGTTTATCCATATTCTTGCTATTGAGGGAGTGCAGCGTAGGTTTACAAGGTTAATTCCCGGAATGGCGGGACTGTTATATGCTGAGAGAATGGAGCGGCTGGGCTTGTGCTCTCTGGAATTTAGAAGGATGAGAAGTAATCTAACTGAAACATATAAGATTATTAAGGGTTTGGACACGATGGAGGCAGGAAACATGTTCCCGATGTTGGGGGAGTCCAGAACCAGGGGCCACAGTTTAAGAATAAGGGGTAAGCTATTTAGAACGGAGATGAGGAAACACTTTTTCCACACAGGGAGTTGTGAGTTTGTGGAATTCTCTGCCTCAGAGGGCGGTGGAGGCCGGTTCTCTGGTTCCTTTCAAGAGAGAGCTAGATAGGGCTCTTGAAGATAGCGGAGTCAGGGGATATGGGGAGAAGGCAGGAACGGGGTACTGATTGAGAATGATCAGCAATGATCACATTGAATGGCGGTGCTGGCTTGAAGGGGCGAATTGCCTAATCCTGCACCTAACCTACCTAATAATCTGGTAAACACCACTTTCATCTATGCCTGCATTTGCACGCCATTGCAGTGTGTGCCAGGCACCCGTTGCCCCTTTGCCCCTTTAAACATCACCTTTAAACATTGCCACTTTCACCTTAATGCTGCGCCCTCCAGACTTTGACACGTCAACCTTGGGAACATGTGTTTTGACATTCTACCCTATCTGTGCGCGCTATCATGTGGCAAACTTCCATCTTATCAGAGTCTAGGTGCACAAACGCAGACTTACTCGGCAGGAACAACGTTATTACGAGCAAAGAACACGTAGACCACATGGCAAACGGAGAAGAGTTCGTTGTTTTCAAGATCTCGCCGCCCCGCATCTGATATCGGACGACAGATGCTGATGTCTTTAGGAGGTAATGTGACGTGCATGTGACGCCGGATTGGATGGGTTGTTATAACCCACGCAATATGAGCCTGTTTACTTAAGACAAGCCCACCACGAGGTGGGGGAGGGGGGAGGGGGGTTGCAGTGACACTCTTCAGATAACGTAAAGTTTATACTGACTGTTCAACACCATTCTGTGGGTTTTGAACATCGTTGAATGATTTTCACCGAGTACTGGTGTAATGCCTTTCGCCATGACTTGTCACAAGTGTATGATTTTCCTCTCAAAAGCACTTGAAAAGGTAATTTTAAGTCAACCTTCACCAAAATAGTATCTAGCAAACTTTCCAATCCGGTTTCAGTGCCCACCACAGCACAGAGTCTGCCTTGTTGAAGGTACATAATGTCGGACTGCTCACCGTTGACTCCAGCGACTGTGCAATCCTGCTCCTTCTCGACCTCAGCACAGCGTTTGATACCGTCGACCACACCATCCTAATTGACCGTCTCCGGCACGGGGTTGGTATTGATGTAACTGTTCCATCCTTGGCCCCATTCTCTTCTCCCTGTATATGCTCCGCTTATGCCAAGTCATTCAAAGGCACGGCATTTCCTTTCATTGCTACGCAGACGATACACAACTCTATCTCCTCCTGAAACCCAACAACCGATCAAATCTACTTAACCTTGCCCGCTGCCTCAAGGATATAAAGTGTTGGATGGCCCAGAACTTCCTCCAACCAAACGAGAGTAAGTCTGAGGTCATTCTTCTCGGCCCCTCTGACTTAATCAAGACGATAGCAGGCAGCCTTGTAAGCCTTACCCCACTACTCAAATCTCACGTCAAATACCTTGGCGTGATATTTGACTCAGCATTGAAATTTGACAAACAAGTCAGTGCCGTGGTAAAAGCTAGCTTCTTCCACCTTCGGACAATAGCTAAAATAAAACAAAACAATTCCCCCAGTTTGATGACCTCGAAAAGATCATCCACGCATTTACCTCCTCCCGCCTCGACAAGTCGACAAGTAGGAATAAAAACAAATAAACAAAATGTGACGTAAGTTTGAAGATGAATCTCTGCGCTTCGTGTTTGAGGGTCAGATTCTGTTTTGGGGTGAAGTGTTTTTGGAAGATGGAAGAGAGCGCCCTCTGGTGAAGATTCGAGTGAAATGACGGGAGAGAGTTTTTGTTCGGATCAGCCGCTCTATGCCGCAGTGTGGGCCTCATGGCGCAGAGATACACGGCGGAATCGGAGACAAGGACGCCGGAGATACTTAATGGTATCGAGCGATTCCCTTTGTGGTAAGCAGCAGAAAACCTCTCTGGCAAATCACGAGCCTCGTCTCCGAAGTCGGCATTCAATTTTTTCAGTAGATATTTCGGCGTTTGTCCACCGTTCTGAATGTACCAGAAAGCGGCCTGATTATCGTAAGATTTGGGGTAATTGCAATTAAGTATTACGGCCTGTCCTTCAACAACAGTGAGTTCAGGCGGATATTGAGAAATGGACTCTTCCCCGTAGCTTCCTGTATTAAAACAAAAGAAACAAACGATGAAGCTGAAAGCCCACAACAAATAACCAACAAATAACATCGATCTCTACAGCACAGGAACAGACCTCCCTTCACAATATCCGTGCCGAGCACAATGCTAAAATAAACTAATCTCACTTGCTTCAACATAATACCTATCCCTCCATTCCCTGTTTATCCATATTCTTGCTATTGAGGGAATGCAGCGTACGTTTACACTGTTAATTCCCGGAATGGCGGGACTGTCATATCCTGAGAGAATGGAGCGGCTGGGCTTGTACACTCTGGAATTTAGAAGGATGAGAGGCAGTCTTATTGAAACATATACGATTATGAAGGGTTTGGACACGATGGAGGCAGGAAACATGTTTCCGATGTTGGGGCAGTCCAGAACCAGGAGCCACCGTTGAAGAATCAGGGGTGTGATATTTAGAACGGAGATGAGGAAACACTTTTATCACACAGGGAATTGTGATTCTGTGGCATTCCCTGCCACAGAGGGCGGTGGAGGCCGGTTCTCCGGTTACTTTCAAAAGTGAGCTAGACATGGCTCTTAAAGATAGCGGAGTGGGGGAGAGGGCAGGAACGGGCTACTGATTGTGGATGATCAGCCATGGTCACATTGAAAGGCGGTGATGTCTTGAAGGGGCGAATGGCCTAATGCTGCACCTATTGTCCATTGTCTATTGCCATATGTCTACCTAATAATCTAGTAAACACCACTTTCGTCTATGCCTGCATTGGCACGCCCTTGCAGTGTGTTCCAGGCACCCGTTACCACTTTGCCCCGAACGTCTCCTTTAAACATTGCCACTTTCACCTTAAAGCTGCGCCCTCCAAACTTTGACACGTCAACCTTGGGGAAATGTGTTTTGACATTCTACCCTATCTGTGCGCGCTATAATGTGGCAAACTTCCATCTTAGCAGAGTCTAGGTGCACATACTGAGCGTTTAAACGCAGACTTACTCGGCAGGACGAACGTTATTACGAGCAAAGAACATGTAGACCACATGGCAAACGGAGAAGAGTTAGTTGTTTTCAAGATCTCGCCGCCCCGCATCTGAATTCGGACGCTAGATGCTGATGTCTTTAGGAGGCAATGTGACGTGCATCTGACGCCGGATTGGATGGGTTGTCATAATCCACGCAATGTGAGCCCGTTTACTTAAGACCCGCCCACCACGAGGTAGGGGGGTGGGGGGAGGGGAGAGGGGGGTGCAGCGACACTCTTCAGATAATGTAACGTTTCTACCGACTGTTCAACACCATTCTGGTGTAATGCCTTTCGCCATTTGACTTGTCACAAGTGTATGATCAGGTGGTGGGGAGCAAACAAGGAGGAAAACATAGAAACATAGAAACATAGAAAAGAGGTGCAGGAGTAGGCCATTCGGCCCTTCGAGCCTGCACCGCCATTCAATATGATCAAGGCTGATCATCCAACTCAGTATCCTGTACCTGCCTTCTCTCCATACCCCCTGATCCCTTTAGCCACAAGGGCACATCTCTTACATATAGCCAATGAACTGGCCTCAACTACCTTCTGTGGCAGAGAATACCACAGATTCACCGGTCCCTTCCGACAAACCAGGATGGCCGAGCGGTTAAGGCGTTGGACTTAAGATCCAATGAACGTGAGTTCACGTGGGTTCGAACCCCACTCCTGGTAGCTGTCATTTCATCTTCGTTTCCATTTTTCTGAGGCAACTCGTCAAACAATGCGGCGAAGAATATGAATGCCCGGGTGCAAGAGGAAACCATCTCCAGGGGCTGAGCGATCACCTCTTTTCTGAAAGATTGTGGGTCAGCGAAGATGGCACCGCAAGTTCAAATCCACCGTGTATCTCGTCCACCTATAGACCACGGAGAGGTCAATCCGAAGAAATGTCCCAACCAAAAACGTCTCCTGTCCATTCCCTCCTCACATGCGCCCTGCCCCGAAGAGCTACTCCAAGTACATTGTGTTTTGCTCAAGATTTCACCAGCAGCCTTGACTAGCGTAGGTCATGGGGAGATGATGATTCATCTGACATTCTGTCTATGTTCTGTGAATATTATCAATTATTTTGTAACAGAGTTTTTGAAATCCTTGAGCGTGGTCGGCTACGGTGTAAAGGATCAGGTGGAACTCAGCAGGTTGGGCAGCATTTATAGACCCAGAAGGTATATGTCGACGTTTAGGGTTGAGGTCCAGAAACAGGATCGGAAAGCAAGGAGAGGGTGGGCAGTAAGAGGGAAGAGAGGTTCAGGTGAAGGTGGATGATAGGGGGGAAAATAGATGGAAATTTGCATGGATGAAGAACAGCGGGGTGTGCTGGCTTGAAATTGGCACATTTAATGTCAATTCCAATGTGTTGGATGCTGCAGAACACGGAATGTGAAAAGTTGCTCTTCCAATTAGCGCTTGCCCTCTCTGTAGCAACGCAGAACGCCGAGGACAGGCCGGTCGCCGTATAACATTTAACGGTAAGATAGAATCGGCCGCCACGGTTGGCGCAAACTCTCCATAAAACGGTCGCTCAGTCTCTGCTCGCCTTCTTGGGGGAGTTATTTTGTCAGCATTTGAATTTTGAAATAATTTAATTGCCACACAACCAAGGTCGGTGGTATTTGGGTTGCCAGCAGCGGTACAATAATAAAGAACACAACCACAATAAAAATGTTACACAAACATCCACCACAGCATTCATCACTGTGGTGGAAGGCACAGAGCTTGGCCAGTCCTCCTCCATTTTCCCCGTGGTCGGGACCACCACCCTCCACAGCCGTTGCTGCGGGCGTCCAGATGGTAAGGGACAAAGTCAAAGTCAAGGTGAGTCCAGGATCGGCTCTTCCCAACCAGAGACCGCGGCTTCAGGTTGGTGTAGGCCGCAGGCCGGCGGTCAAAGTTTTAAAGTACCGCAGCCGGAAGCACCGCAGTCTGCAGGGCCGGCGGTCGAAGCTCCCCTCCTGGGGTGATGGTAAGTCCATACCGCACCCGCGGTAGAAGACGGCCGCGGGCCGGCGGTGGAAGCTTCTTCCCCCGGGTCCTCCACGTGAGATCCCGGGCTGTAGACGCCGCACCAGCTGGAGTTCTGCAGACCGCTGCTTCAGGCTGCCGGCTGCCGCGGGCCAGCGTAACGCAACAAGCCAGAATGGAAGGCGCGCAGGTTATCCACCCTCCCTGGAAGCGCTATTTAGGTGGATTGTCGGCCTTCCTGCCTGCCTCTCTCTCTATCTCCATCTCATCCTCTCTCACTAGCTCTCTCGCTCTTTCTGTCTGCTGTCTGTCTGTCTGTCTGTCTGTCTGTCTGTCTGTCTGTCTGTCTGTCTGTCTGTCTGTCTGTCTGTCTGTCTGTCTGTCTGTCTGTCTGTCTGTCTCTCTCTCTCTCTCTCTCTCTCTCTCTCTCTCCTCTCCCTCTCTCTCGCCCTCGCCCTCTCTCTCCCTCTTTCTCCCTCTCTCTCTCTCTCTCTCTCTCTCTTCTTCTTCTTCTACTTCTTCTCTCTCTCTCTCTCTCTGTTTATCTATCTGTCTATCTATCTATCTATCTATCTATCTATCTATCTATCTATCTATCTATCTGTCTATCTATCTATCTATCTCTATCTATCTATCTATCTATCTATCTATCTATCTATCTATCTATCTATCTATCTATCTATCTATCTATCTATCTATCTATCTATCTATCTATCTATCTATCTATCTATCTATCTATCTATCTATCTGTTAGCAATAGATAGATAGAACTTTTTTCACACAGAGAGTGGTGAATCTCTGGAACTCCCTGCCACAGAGGGTAGTCGAGGCCAGTTCATTGGCTATATTTAAGAGGGAGTTAGATGTGGCCCTTGTGGCTAAGGGGATCAGAGGGTATGGAGAGAAGGCAGATACGGGATACTGAGTTGGATGATCAGCCATGATCATATTGAATGGCGGTGCAGGCTCGAAGGGCCGAATGGCCTACTCCTGCACCTAATTTCTATGTTTCTATGTTTCTATGTCTATCAATCAATCTATCTATCTATCTATCTATCTATCTATCTATCTATCTATCTATCTATCTATCTATCTATCTATCTATCTATCTATCTATCTATCTATCTATCTATCTATCTATCTATCTATCTATCTATCTATCTATCTATCCATCTATCTATCTATCTATCTATCTATCTATCTATCTATCTATCTATCTATCCATCCATCCATCCATCTATCTATCTATCTATCTATCTATCTATCTATCTATCTATCTATCTATCTATCTATCTATATATCTATCTATCTGTCTGTCTATCTGTCTGTCTGTCTGTCTGTCTGTCTGTCTGTCTGTCTGTCTGTCTGTCTGTCTGTCTGTCTGTCTGTCTGTGTCTGTCTATCTATCTTTCTATCTATCTATCTATCTATCTATCTATCTATCTATCTATCTATCTATCTATCTATCTATCTATCTATCTATCTATCTATCTATCTATCTGTCTATCTATCTATCTATCTATCTATCTATCTATCTATCTATCTATCTATCTATCTATCTATCTATCTATCTATCTATCTATCTATCTATCTATCTATCTATCTATCTATCTATCTATCTATCGGTTCCTGTGCTGCACTGCTTTATGTTCTGTTTAGCTAGTGATAAAATAAATTTAGATTGCACTGAAATGAATGGCAATGTTCCTTACCAGTTGCAGTCATTGCCAATTCGTCCGACCCAGGATCACCATTTGCTGCTGCCTGGGCCCATTTTAAAGGGACCACTTCATTCTCACTGGTGTGCCAGACGCTTCCGCTTCCGCCGCTAAATGTGCCCTCTAGTGGTCACTTTATGACAGCGCTGGGATGGATGTTGTGTTTTTGTGCGGATCCACCATCCAACAGCAACAGTGTGGGCATCATGGCACACAGGTACACGGCGGAATCCGACACAGGAGCCAGGGAAATAGTGAAACGAGCCAACTTGTTGCTTTTCTGCACAGCAGCCGTAAACCTGTCCGGACAATCGTCGGACGGGACTACTGTGCCGCTGCCATATATTTTCAGCAGGTATTTAGGACTTTCATCGCCGTGTTGGCTGTACCAAACGATTGTTACACCAGCTCTTGAGTAGGTACAGTTCATAACTATGACTTGTCCTTCCTCGGCCGTTAATTCAGGCGGATCCTGAGTTACCCATTCTTCCCCGCTCGTTCCTGAAACAGAAAGACGGAATGTATGAACGGCCCAAAGGTGCATTCAACACACGGGAAGCGTGCTGGCTGTTTGCTTCAAACGGAGACTCACCCGGAAGCCAGGCCAATATAATCAGGCTGAGGCAACAAGAAGTCATCGCGCCAGCTTTATAGTTCGGAACTTGAAGGCGTTCTGTTTTCGAGATGTTACATGAGGTGAATGATATGAGGAAGAAAAGTGCGATCCACTGTAGTCTGAAACTAAGGGGCGAACTGTCGCGACAGGATTGGCTGGGGCACGTAGAACGCCAATCAGAATGTGTCTCAGTTTCTATCCCTCCTCTAGGGGTTGTACGACCGCTCTCTCTCTCTCTTTCTCTCATTTATATTTCTCTCTCTCACGCTCGCTCTCTCTCTCTCGCTCTTTACCCCTCTCTCTCTCTCTCCCTCTCTCTCCCTCTCGCTCTTTCTCCATCTATCCATCTCTATCTATCTCTCTAGCAATCTATCTATCGATCGATCTATCTATCTATCTATCTATCTATCTATCTATCTATCTATCTATCTATCTATCTATCTATCTATCTATCTATCTATCTATCTATCTATCTATCTATCTATCTATCTATCTATCTATCTATCTATCTATCTATCTATCTATCTATCTCTATCTATCTATCTATCTATCTATCTATCTATCTATCTGTCTGTCTGTTCCTGTGCTGCACTGGTTTATGTTCTGTATAACTTGAAATAAAAGAAATTTGGATTGCACTGAAATGAATGGCAATGTTCCTTCCCTTTTGAATGCATTGCCAATTCGTCGGACCCAGGATCACCATTTGCTGCTGCCTGAACCCATTTTAAAGAGACCACTTCATTCTCACTGGTACACAAAATTGCTGGGGAAACTCAGCGGGTGCAGCAGCATCTATGGAGCGAAGGAAATAGGCGACGTTTCGGGCCGAAACCCTTCTTCAGACTGATGGGGGGTGGGGGGGGGAAGAAAGAAGGAAATGGGGAGGGGGAGGAGGAGCCCGAGGGCGGGCGGATGGGACGGTGGGAGGAGACAGCTAGAGGGTTAAGGAAGGGGAGGAGACAGCAAGGGCTAGCCAAATTGGGAGAATTCAATGTTAATGCCATAAGGACGCAAGGTCCCCAGACGTAATATGAGGTGCTGTTCCTCCAATTTCCGCTGTTGCTCACTCTGGCAATGGAGGAGACCCAGGACAGAGAGGTCGGATTGGGAATGGGAGGGGGAGTTGAAGTGCTGAGCCACCGGGAGGTCAGGTAGGTTATTGCGGACTGAGCGGAGGTGTTCGGCGAAACGATCGCCCAACCTACGCTTGGTCTCACCGATGTAAATCAGGCTGAGCGGAGGTGTTCTGCGAAACGATCGCCCAACCTACGCTGGAGGAACAGCACCTCATATTCCGTCTGGGGACCTTGCGTCCTTATGTCATTAACATTGAATTCTCCCAATTTGGCTAGCCCGTGCTGTCTCCTCCCCTTCCTTAACC
>NC_045970.1:58486145-58488645 GCF_010909765.2 Amblyraja radiata | reverse complement strand
AAATAAATTTAGATTGCACTGAAATGAATGGCAATATTCCTTACCAGTTGCAGTCATTGCCAATTCGTCCGACCCAGGATCACCATTTGCTGCTGCCTGAGCCCATTTAAAGGGACCACTTCATTCTCACTGGTGTGCCAGACGCTTCCGCCGCGAAATGCGCCCTCTAGAGGTCACTTTATGACAGCGCTGGGATGGGAGTTGTGTTTTTGTGCAGATCCACCATCCAACAGCAACAGTGTGGGGATCATGGCACACAGGTACACGGCGGAATCCGACACAGGAGCCTGGGAAATAGTGAAACGAGACAACTTGTTGCTTTTCTGCACAGCAGCCGTAAACCTGTCCGGACAATCGTCGGACGGATCTACTTTGCCGCTGCCATATATTTTCAGCAGGTATTTAGGACTTTCCTCGCCGTATTGGCTGTACCAAACGATTGTTTCACCAGCTCTTGAGTAGGTACAGTTCATAACTATGACTTGTCCTTCCTCGGCCGTTAATTCCGGCGGATTCTGAGTTACCATTCTTCCCCGCTCGTTCCTGAAACAGAAAGACGGAATGTATGAACGGCCCAAAGGTGCATTCAACCCACGGGAAGCGTGCTGGCTGTTTGCTTCAAACGGAGACTCACCCGGAAGCCAGGCCAATATAATCAGGCTGAGGCAATAAGAAATCATCGCGCCAGCTTTATAGTTCGGAACTTGAAGGCGTTCTGTTTTCGAGATGTTACATGAGGTGAATGATATGAGGAAGAAAAGGGTAATCCACTGTAGTCTGAAACTAAGGGGCGAACCGCCGCGACAGGATTGGCTGGGGCACGTAGAAAGCCAATCAGAATGTGTCACAGTTTCTATCCCTCCTCTAGGGGTTGTACGACCGCTCTCTCTCTCTCTTTCTCTCATTTATATTTATCTCTCTCACGCTCGCTCTCTCTCTCTCGCTCTTTCCCCCTCTCTCTCTCTCACTCTCTCTCCCTCTCGCTCTCTCTCCATCTATCCATCTCTATCTATTTCTCTACCAATCTATCTATCTCTCTATCTATCTATCTATCTATCTATCTATCTATCTATCTATCTATCTATCTATCTATCTATCTATCTATCTATCTAGCTATCTAGCTATCTATCTATCTATCTATCTATCTATCTATCTATCTATCTATCTATCTATCTATCTATCTATCTATCTATCTATCTATCTATCTATCTATCTATCTATCTATCTATCTATCTATCTATCTATCTATCTGTCTGCCTGCCTGCCTGTCTCTGTCTGTCTGTCTATCTATCTATCTATCTATCTATCTATCTACCTATCTATCTATCTATCTATCTATCTATCTATCTATCTATCTATCTATCTATCTATCTATCTATCTATCTATCTATCTATCTATCTATCTATCTATCTATCTATCTGTCTGTCTGTCTGTCTGTCTGTCTGTCTGTCTGTATGTCTGACTGTCTGTCTGTCTGTCTGTCTGGCTATCTATCTATCTCTCTCTCTCTCTCTCTCTCTATCTATCTATCTATCTATCTATCTATCTATCTATCTATCTATCTATCTATCTATCTATCTATCTATCTATCTATCTATCTACCTATCTATCTATCTATCTATCTATCTATCTATCTATCTATCTATCTATCTATCTATCTATCTATCTATCTATCTATCTGTCTGTCTGTCTGTCTGTCTGTCTGTCTGTCTGTCTGTCTATCTATCTATCTATCTATCTATCTATCTATCTATCTATCTATCTATCTATCTATCTATCTATCTATCTATCTATCTATCTATCTATCTATCGGTTCCTGTGCTGCACTGCTTTATGTTCTGTTTAGCTAGTGATAAAATAAATTTAGATTGCACTGAAATGAATGGCAATATTCCTTACCAGTTGCAGTCATTGCCAATTCGTCCGACCCAGGATCACCATTTGCTGCTGCCTGAGCCCATTTAAAGGGACCACTTCATTCTCACTGGTGTGCCAGACGCTTCCGCCGCGAAATGCGCCCTCTATAGGTCACTTTATGACAGCGCTGGGATGGGTGTTGTGTTTTTGTGCAGATCCACCATCCAACAGCAACAGTGTGGGGATCATGGCACACAGATATACGGCGGAATCCGAAACAGGAGCCTGGGAAATAGTGAAACGAGACAACTTGTTGCTTTTCTGCACAGCAGCCGTAAACCTTTCCGGACAATCGTCGGACGGATCTACTTTGCCGCTGCCATATATTTTCAGCAGGTATTTAGGACTTTCCTCGCCGTATTGGCTGTACCAAACGATTGTTTCACCAGCTCTTGAGTAGGTACAGTTCATAACTATGACTTGTCCTTCCTCGGCCGTTATTTCCGGCGGATTCTGAGTTACCCATTCTTCCCCGCTCGTTCCTGAAACAGAAAGACGGAATGTATGAACGGCCCAAAGGTGCATTCAACACACGGGAAGCGTGCTGGCTGTTTGCTTCAAACGGAGACTCACCCGGAAGCC
>NC_045970.1:58463645-58483645 GCF_010909765.2 Amblyraja radiata | reverse complement strand
CTAATATTAATATAAGGATTTGATGATTCCTCGGGCATGCATCCCGATATCGCGACTTCTCTCAAACATTCTTCCAAAGCGCTGCAATGTTTCTGTGTTTTGAAAAACGTTTAATTCAGTATAGAGACACAGCGCGGAAAAACAGGCCCTTCTGCCCATCGAGTCCATGCAGATCATCGATCACACGTTCGCACTCGCGAACGTTATCCCACTTTGTCTTCCACTCCCCACACACCAGGTGCAATGTATAGAGCCCAATAAACTTACAAACCCGCACGTCCTTGGGTTATGCGAGGAAAACGGAGCACCCGGCGGAAACCCACGCGATCACAGGGAGAACCTGCAAACTCCACGCAGACGATACAGCAGGTCAGAATCGAAACCGGGTCCCTGGCGCAGTGAGGCTGCAGCACTTCCAACTGCGCCACTGTGCCGCCCTGTTTTGTTGGTTGATTGTATTCCTACTGCGTTCAGAGGATTTCGAACCCTCCTTTCCAGAATCACTTGTTAAACGCATGTCGCGGAGTGATGAGGTGGGAACAGGAGCCTTGCGGAGCATTATGGGGGAAATCATGTCAGGAGCCGCGAGGATAAAAGATGGAATTTAGATGGAGAATGCAAAAAAAAAAGTCTAGTCGACAAGTAAGAATAAAAACAAACAAAAAAATGTAAAGTATGTTGCAAGATGAGGCTCTGCGCTTCACGTTTGAGGATAATATTCTACTAGAAACATAGAAACATAGAAACATAGAAAATAGGTCTATCTATCTATCTATCTATCTATCTATCTATCTATCTATCTATCTATCTATCTATCTATCTATCTATCTATCTATCTATCTATCTATCTATCTATCTATCTATCTATCTATCTATCTATCTATTTATCTATCTATCTATCTATCTATCTATCTATCTATCTGTCTGTCTGTCTGTCTGTCTGTCTGTCTGTCTGTCTGTCTGTCTGTCTGTCTGTCTGTCTGTCTGTCTGTCTATCTATCTATCTATCTATCTATCTATCTATCTATCTATCTATCTATCTATCTATCTATCTATCTATCTATCTATCTATCTATCTATCTATCTGTCTGTCTGTCTGTCTGCCTGTCTGTCTGTCTGTCTATCTATCTATCTATCTATCTATCTATCTATCTACCTATCTATCTATCTATCTATCTATCTATCTATCTATCTATCTATCTATCTATCTATCTATCTATCTATCTATCTATCTATCTATCTATCTATCTATCTGTCTGTCTGTCTGTCTGTCTGTCTGTCTGTATGTCTGACTGTCTGTCTGTCTGTCTGTCTGTCTGTCTGTCTGTCTATCTATCTATCTCTCTCTCTCTCTATCTATCTATCTATCTATCTATCTATCTATCTATCTATCTATCTATCTATCTACCTATCTATCTATCTATCTATCTATCTATCTATCTATCTATCTATCTATCTATCTATCTATCTATCTATCTATCTATCTATCTATCTATCTATCTATCTATCTATCTATCTATCTATCTATCTATCTATCTGTCTGTCTGTTCCTGTGCTGCACTGGTTTATGTTCTGTATAACTTGAAATAAAAGAAATTTGGATTGCACTGAAATGAATAGCAATGTTCCTTCCCTTTTGAATTCATTGCCAATTTGTCCGACCCAGGATCACCATTTGCTGCTGCCTGAGCCCATTTTAAAGAGACCACTTCATTCTCACTGCTGTGCCAGTCGCTTCCGCTTCCGCCGCTAAATGCGCCCTCTAGTGGCCACCTTATGACAGCGCTGGGATGGGTGTTGTGTTTTTGTGCAGATCCACCATCCAAAAGCAACAGTGTGGGGATCATGGCACACAGGTACACGGCGGAATCCGACACAGGAGCCTGGGAAATAGTTAAACGAGACAACTTGTTGTTTTTCTGCACAGCAGCCTTAAACCTGTCCGGACAATCGTCGGACGGGTCTACTTTGCCGCTGCCATATATTTTCAGCAGGTATTTCGGACTTTCCTCGCCGTGTTGGCTGTACCAAACGATGGTGTCGCCAGCTCTTGAATAGGTACAGTTAATACTATGACTTGTCCTTCCTCGGCCGTTAATTCAGGCGGATCCTGAGTTACCCATTCTTCCCCGCTCGTTCCTGAAACAGAAAGACGGAATGTATGAACGGCCCAAAGGTGCATTCAACACACGGGAAGCGTGCTGGCTGTTTGCTTCAAACGGAGACTCACCCGGAAGCCAGGCCAATATAATCAGGCTGAGGCAATAAGAAATCATCGCGCCAGCTTTATAGTTCGGAACTTGAAGGCGTTCTGTTTTCGAGACGTTACATGAGGTGAATGATATGAGGAAGAAAAGTGTGATCCACTGTAGTCTGAAACTAAGGGGCGAACCGCCGCGACAGGATTAGCTGGGGCACGTAGAACGTCAATCAGAATGTGTCACTGTTTCTATCCCTCCTCTAGATGTTGTACGACCGCTCTCTCTCTCTCTTTCTCTCATTTATATTTCTCACTCTCACGCTCGCTCTCTCTCTCTCGCTCTTTACCCCTCTCTCTCCCTCTCTCTCCCTCTCGCTCTCACTCCATCTATCCATCTCTATCTATCTCTCTATCTCTATCTATCTATCTGTCTATCTGTCGATCTATCTATCTATCTATCTATCTATCTATCTATCTATCTATCTATCTATCTATCTATCTATCTATCTATCTATCTATCTATCTATCTATCTATCTATCTATCTATCTCTCTATCTCTCTATCTCTCTATCTATCTATCTATCTATCTATCTATAGAAACATAGAGAAACATAGAAAATAGGTGCAGGAGTAGGTCATTCGGCCCTTCGGGCCAACACCGCCATTCAATATGATCATGGCTGATCATCCAACTCAGTATCCTGTACCTGCCTTCTCTCCATATCCCCTGATCCCTTTAGCCACAAGGGCCACATCTAACTCCCTCTTAAATATAGCCAATGAACTGGCCTCAACTGCCTTCTGCGGCAGAGAATTCCAGAGATTCACCACTCTCTGTGTGAAAAAAGCTTTCCTCATCTCGGACCTAAAAGATTTCCCCCTTATCCTTAAACTGAGACCCCTTGTTCTGGACTTCCCCAACATCGGGAACAATCTTCCTGCATCTAGCCTGTCCAACCCCTTCAGAATGTTGTGAGTTTCTATAAGATCCCCCCTCAATCTTCTAAATTCGAGCGAGTACAAACTGAGTCTATCCAGTCTTTCTTCATATGAAAGTCCTGACATCCCAGGAATCAGTCTGGTGAACCTTCTCTGTACTACGTCTATGGCAAGAATGGATTTCCTCAGATTAGGAGACCAAAACTGTACGCAATACTCCAGGTGTGGTCTCACCAAGACCCTGTACAACTGCATTAGAACCTCGCTACTCCTATACTCAAATCCTTTTGCTATGAATGCTGACATACCATTCGCCTTCTTCACTGCCTGCTGCACCTGCATGCCTACTTTCAATGACTGGTGTACCATGACACCCAGGTGTCGTTGCATCTCCCCCTTTCCTAATCGGCCACCATTCAGATAATAATCTACTTTCCTGTTTTTGCCACCAAAGTGGATAACCTCACATTTATCCACATTATACTGCATCTGTCATGCATTTGCCCACTCACCCAGCCTATCCAATTCACCTTGCAGCCTCCTAGCATCCTCCTCGCAGCTAACACTGCCCCCAGCTTCGTGTCATCCGCAAACTTGGAGATGTTGCATTCAATTCCCTCGTCCAAATCATTAATATATATCGTAAATAGCTGGGGTCCTAGAACTGAGCCTTGCGGTACCCCACTAGTCACTGCCTGCCATTGTGAAAAGGACCCGTTTACTCCTACTCTTTGCTTCCTGTCTGTCAGCCAGTTCTCTATCCATATCAATGCTGAACCCCCAATACCGTGTGCTTTAAGTTTGTATACTAATCTCTTATGTGGGACCTTGTCGAAAGCCTTCTGAAAGTCCAGATATAACACATCCACTGGTTCTACTTTATCCACTCTACTAGTTACATACTCGAAAAACTCTATAAGATTCGTCAGACATGATTTACCTTTCATAAATCCATGCTGACTTTGTCCAATGATTTCACCACTTTCCAAATGTGCTGCTATCCCATCTTTAATAACTGATTCTAGCAGTTTCCCCACTACCGACGTTAGACTAACTGGTCTGTAATTCCCTGTTTTCTCTCTCTCTCCCTTTTTAAAAAGTGGTGTTACATTAGCTACCCTCCAATCCTCAGGAACTACTCCAGAATCAAAAGAGTTTTGAAAAATTATCACTAATGCATCCACTATTTCTGGGTTACTTCCTTAAGTACTCTGGGATGCAGCCTATCTGGCCCTGGGGATTTATCGACCTTTAATCCATTCAATTTACCTAACACCACTTCCCGGCTAACCTGGATTTCACTCAGTTCCTCCATCTCATTTGACCCCCGGTCCCCTGCTATTTCCGGCAGATTATTTATGTCTTCCTTAGTGAAGACAGAACCAAAGTAGTTATTCAATTGGTCTGCCATGTCCATGTGCCCCATGATCAATTCACCCGTTTCTGACTGCAAGGGACCTACATTTGTTTTAACTAATCTTTTTCTCTTCACATATCTATAAAAGCTTTTGCAGTCAGTTTTTATGTTCCCTGCCAGTTTTCTTTCATAATCTATTTTCCCTTTCCTAATTAAGCCCTTTGTCCTCCTCTGCTAGTCTCTGAATTTCTCCCAGTCCTCTGGTAGGCTGCTTTTTCTGGCTAAGTTGTACGCTTCATCTTTTGTTTTGATACTATCCCTGATTTCCCTTGTTATCCAAGGATGCACTACCTTCCCTGATTTTTTTTTCATCTATCATCTATCTATATATCTATCTATCTATCTGGTGGCGGCGCGACTGTGTTGCAGCGGCCCTACTAGCCTGCATGTCTATTTTATTGGTGTCTAGTTAAATGTAGTTGTTTGTGTTTTTTAACAGTGCTATCTTTTTATAAATCTTTTTAAAATCTCTTCCCTGTACGGGAGACCCGACCTTTTCATTGTCGGGTTTCCGTTGTCGTTGGGGCGTAGCACCGTGGAGCGGCCTCCAGCCTGAACGACCTGGGGGCTCCAGTCACGGAGCCTGCGGACCTGCGGACTTACCATCGTGGGGCTGGCCGGCATCGGGGCGTGGGGAGCGGTGGTGACTCGCAGCTGCGGCCCGACCACGTAGCTCGGAGGCTCCAGCTGCAGCCGCAGGTCCGGTGGACTGGGACATCGGGAGCTCGCGGGTCCGGGTGGAGAGACCGCTTTCCGGAGCTCCCGCAACGCGTCTTCTCTAGCCCGTGTCGCGGGGTTGAAACGACCCGGAGCGGGGCCGTACATCGCCCGGCGCGGTTTCATGGCCGTGGGACATTCCAGCGCCCGCCGGGGGCTCCAACTTTGTGGACATTTAGACCGGGATCGGGGCCGTACATCGCCGGCGCGGCCTAAAATGGCCGTGGGACTCACCATCGCCCGCCTGGGGCTTCGGCATCGGGAGAGAAAAGGAGAACAGGGGAGAGAAAAGACTTTGCCTTCCATCACAGTGCGTTCACTGTGATGGATATTTTTGTGAATTGAATTGTGTGTATGTCTGTAGGAAATTGTGTTTGTTTGTAAGGCTGTGGAAACGGAATTTCGTCTCGGCCTCGCTTCTTTTTTTTTTTTTATTATTATTTTTATTAGAAGTACGGGAAATTACAATAATACACAACACATATATCTTAATACATTTTTTGTACCGCTTCATTGTTTTGAGCTTTAAGAAAAAAATAGAAGTAAGGAAAGTAAAGAAAGTGCGCAAGAGTCGTAAAGTGCAAGAGAGTGTTGGGATAAGAAAGCCCCTTAGAAAAGAAGTTAGAGAAGGAGTAAAGTAAGAAAGTAGACCCTAGAAAAATAGAAAAAGAAAGTAGGAACAATCGCTCTATTATAACATTAAACTCCGCAGAAAGGGGACTACCAACCAAGTCTTTAAACTAAGTAGCGGGGGGGAGGTATCAAGGGGGGTAATAACGGCAGGGGTAGAGGAAATAGAGCAGGGTATCAGTGGGGAAGCGGTAAGTCAAAATGAGACAGGAGACAGAATGTGTGAAGATAAAGCTCTAGATGTAAAAGGGGCAAAAACGGAAAGGAAGGGTAGTAAAAATCATCTGAAAGTGCTTTATCTAAATGCACGGAGTATTCGTAATAAGATAAATGAATTAACGGTGCAATTAAGTATATATAGTTATGATATCGTGGCCATTACGGAGACATGGCTGCAAGGGGATCAGGACTGGGAGTTAAATATAGAGGGGTACTCGACAATTAGGAAAGATAGACAGGAAAGAAAGGGAGGAGGGGTGGCCCTTTTAATAAGGGAGGGAATAAGGGCAATAGAGAGGAAGGATATTGCGTTGAAGGATCAGGATAGTGAAACAGCTTGGGTACAGATAGAGAATAATAAGGGGAAAAAACACTAGTGGGTGTAATTTATAGACCTCCAAATAGCTGTGACGCTGTTAGTCAGAACATAAATCTGCAAATAGTTGACGCATGTAAAAAGGGAACTGCTGTAATCAAGGGGGACTTCAATTTTCATATTAATTGGGCAAACCAAACTGGGCAGGGTAGACTAGAGGAAGAGTTTATAGAATGTATTAGAGACGGGTTCCTAGAACAGTATGTCACAGAACCGACAAGGGGGGAGGCAATCTTGGATCTGGTCCTGTGTAATGAAGCAGGATTAATTAAAAATGTCATAGTTAGGGACTCGTTGGGAACAAGTGACCACAATATGGTCGAATTCCATATTCAAATAGAAGGGGAGCAGGTTGAAACTCAGGCTAGGGTGCTTAGTCTAAATAAGGGGGATTATGAAGGTATGAGGACTGAGCTGATCAAAGTTGACTGGGATAGCAGACTCAAGAATAAGACGGTACATGAGCAGTGGTGTACGTTTAAGGGTCTACTGTATAACCTTCAAGAAAAATTTATTCCTATGAAGAAAAAAAGGGGTAAGGGTAAGAACAGTCAGCCATGGCTCAGTAAAACTATAAAGGATAGTATTCGGCTGAAGGCAAGGGCATATAAGGTAGCCAGAGATAGTGGGAGGGTAGAGGATTGGGAAGCATTTAAAGGTCAGCAAAAAATAACTAAGAGATTAATTAAGACGGGGAAAATAGACTATGAAAGGAATTTAGCGAACAACATAAAAACTAATAGTAAGAGTTTTTATAGCTATATAAAAAGAAAAAGGGTGGCTAAGGTGAACGTTGGTCCATTGGAGGGTGAGACTGGAGAGTTGTTGGTGGGGAACATGGAAATGGCAAAGGCATTAAACGAGTATTTTGTATCAGTCTTCACCATAGAAGACACAAAAAATATTCCAACGCTGGATAAACAGGGGGCGGTAGGAATGGAGGAGCTAAATACTATTAAGATCACCAAGGAGGTGGTATTAGGGAAATTAATGAGACTGAAGGAGGATAAATCCCCTGGGCCTGATGGATTACATCCAAGGGTCTTGAGGGAGATAGCGGTGGGGATTGTGGATGCATTGGTGATAATTTTCCAAAACTCCCTGGAGGCAGGAACGGTCCCAGTGGATTGGAAAATGGCCAATGTAACACCTATATTTAAAAAAGGAAGTAAACAGAAGGCGGGTAACTATAGACCGGTTAGTCTAACATCGGTGGTGGGTAAAATGTTAGAGACAATTATTAAAGAAACACTAACGGGGCACTAGGATAAACATGACTTCATCGGACAGAACCAGCATGGTTTTGTGAAGGGGAAGTCCTGTTTAACGAATCTGCTCGAATTCTTTGAGGAAGTAACAACCCGGGTGGATAAAGGGGAACCGGTGGATGTGGTATACTTGGACTTCCAAAAGGCTTTTGACAAGGTGCCACATAAGAGACTATTGCTAAAAATAAAAAATTATGGGATTGGGGGTAATATATTAGCATGGGTAGAGGATTGGCTAACAAATAGGAAGCAGAGAGTGGGGATAAATGGTTCATACTCGGGATGGCAACCGGTAACTAGCGGGGTTCCGCAAGGGTCGGTGCTGGGACCCCAGTTGTTCACAATTTATATAAATGATTTGGAGGAGGGAACCAAGTGTAATATATCAAAATTTGCGGACGATACAAAAATGGGAGGAAAAGTAGGGGATGAGGAGGATAGGAAGAGTCTGCAAAAGGATATAGATAAGCTAGGTGAGTGGGCAACAACTTGGCAGATGAAATTTAATACTAATAAATGTGAAGTCATTCACTTTGGGAAAAAAATGATAGGGCAAGTTATTTTCTAAATGAGGAGGAGCTGCGTTGTAATGCAACGCAAAGGGATCTAGGGGTATTAGTACATGAATCACTAAAAGTTAGTATGCAGGTGCAGCAAGCAATCAGGAAGGCCAATGGAGTTTTGGCCTTTATTGCTAGGGGGATTGAGTATAAAAACACGGAGGTCTTGCTGCAGCTGTACACAGTATTAGTGAGACCACATTTGGAATACTGTGTACAGTTCTGGGGTCCATACTTAAGAAAGGATGTACTAGCCCTGGATGCAGTGCAGCGAAGGTTTACAAGATTAATTCCTGCAATGAGGGGATTGACATATGAGGAAAGGTTAAGTAGGCTGGAACTCTACTCTTTGGAGTTTAGAAGAATGAGAGGCGATCTCATTGAAACATATAAGATCGTGAGGGGCCTTGATCGGGTGGATGCACCGAGGATGTTCCCAATGATCGGGGAAACTAGAACTAGAGGACATAGTTGCAGAATAAGGGGGGGCTCTTTTAAAACTGAGATGAGGAAGAACTTCTTCACCCAGAGGGTGGTTAATTTATGGAATTCACTGCCCCAGGGAGCAGTGGAAGCAGAAACTTTAAATATATTTAAGACTAAAATAGATGTTTTTTTAGCTGCCAAGGGGATAAGGGGCTACGGGGAGAGGGCAGGGATATGGACCTAGGTATGGTTAGTATAGTAAGACCTGAGTGATCTCCTGGACAAGTGTCGATCGCCTGGATTGGGGTCGGAGAGGAATTTCCCGGATTTTTTTCCCGAATTGGACCTGGTTTTTTATCCGGTTTTTTGCCTCCCCCAGGAGATCACGAGGTTCTTGGGGTGGAGAGGGGTGATAGCGGTATAAAGGGGAGGGTAGTGTCTTGTGTTCTGTGTCTTGTGTCTACTGTTTGTGGGTAAGTGTGTCTGTTTAGTGTTCAGCCATGAGCGAATGGCGGTGCGGGCTCGACGGACCTGGTGGTCTACTCTCGCACCTACTTTCTATGTTTCTATGTTTCTATGTTTCTAAGTCTGTTTTTGTTGTTTTACCTCCCATTGCCAGGTCCTGATACCATTTATTTATTTATTTATGTTTTAAATTACTATTGCACCTCATGCTTGTAATAGGTCCAGAAACGTAGACCACGTCTTTTGGAATTGGCCTGCTTTACCTGCTAAGAGGAATCTCATCTCTTCCAGATGTAATGTTTCAAACATATTTGATGTCCACATTTTTATTGCTGGTGTGGGCGCATTTTTCCAGAATTTAAGTATGAGCTTTTTTCCCATTATTAGCCCGTAATTGAATAAATTCTTCTGATACACGTTTAATTCAGGGATACCTTCCGATATTCCAAAAATGATCCATTCTGGTTTTGGTACCAGTTTTATTTTGATTAATTTTGAAAAAATATCAAATATTTCATACCAGAATTTTTGGATTTTTGTACAAAAAACAAAAGAATGCGCTATGGTAGCTTCTTGACACAGACATTTATCACAGATTGGTGAAACATTAGGAAAGCTTTTATTTTATTTAGTTTTTGAATAATATAGTCTATGTAATGTTTTGAATTGGATGAGCGTATGTCGTACGTTGATCGAACATTTATGCACCTGTAGTAAATGATTATCCCAGCTCTCTTTTGAAATTTTTATAGCTAATTCTTGTTCCCAGTCCCTTCTAATTACATCTGTTGTGGGTATTTCTATGTTTAAAATGATAGTATATAAGTACGATATTAGATTAGCTGATTCCGCCTTTGGCTTCATTGCTTCATCCAGTAAGTCGGAAGGCATATTATGTAAGTCTTTTGTGTATTTTTTCAGATAATCACGAATTTGAAGATATTTAAAATATTGGTTATTTTTCAAATTATATTTCAGTTGTAGTTGTTTAAATGATAGTAATTTTCCCAATTCATACAGAACTTCGAGCGTTTTGATTCCCATTCTTTCCCATTGTATAAATGATTTGTCTATGATTAATGGTTTAAACGATGGGTTATTGACTATTGGTATTGAAAGAGATAGGTTTCTTAATTGTAGATTCTGTTTTATTTGTTTCCATGTTCTAACTGTGCTATGTATAATTGGATTTTTATTATAATTTTTATTATTCAAATTTATTGGTGAGAGGATAGTCGCTCCTATATTACTCGGGGAGCAGTCCCCTTTTTTCATTACAATCCAGTCCGCCTGCTGGGCAGAATTGACCAGCAGGTGAATCATATTTTTAATATTTACTGCCCAATTTTAATACATTAAGTTAGGGAGCGCTAGACCCCTCAACTCTTTTCGTTTATTAAGGTGTGCTCTTTGTATTCTATGGGATTTATAATCCCATATAAAATTTGTAATGTCTGAGCCCAATTTTTTGAAAAACTTTTTTGGGAGATATATAGGTATTGATTGAAATAGGTATAGGATTTGTGGTAAGAAAATCATTTTTATAGCATTTATTCTGCCTATTAAGGACATCGGAAGTGTTTTCCAGAATTTAATCAAATTATTTAATTTCTTAAGTAAGGGATTATTATTGGCTTTAAACATATCCTGGTAATTTCTTGTAATTTCAATTCCCAAATATTTGAATTTTTCTGTAGCTATTTTAAAGGGGAATTTCCGGAGGTGTGTTGAGTCTTTTGGTTTTATCGACATAATTTCACTTTTGTTCCAATTTATTCTATATCCTGAGAAGGATCCAAAGTCCTCAATTAAATTTAATATATTTGGTATACTAATTTGTGGTTTTGTGATGTACAGTAGTACATAATCGGCATATAGGGATATTTTGTTATTTGAATATTTTGTATTATAACCATAAATATCCATGTGTGTTCTTATTTTTCAGCAAGGGGTTCAATTACCAAAGCAAATAACAGCGGTGATAATGAACATCCTTGTCTATTGCCCCTTGATAGTTCAAATTTCGAGGATAATATATTATTAGTTAGTATTCTAGCCGTAGGTTTGTTATATAATAGTTTTATCCATGCAATGGAGTTCTCTCCCAATTGTAATTTTTGCAATACTTTAATCATATAATCCCAATTCTACTTGATCAAACGCTTTTTCTGCGTCCAGTGAGATGATAGATAACTCTTGGTCATGAGATTTATGTGAGTGCATTATGTTAAGCAAACGTCTCAAATTATTGAATGAGTGTCTCTTAGGTATAAATCCTGTTTGATCCTCATTTATTAGTCTACTAACATACCTGCTTAGTCTACTGGCTAGTGTTTTCGATATTATTTTTTGATCCGTATTTAACAAAGCGATAGCTCTATATGAACCTGGTTCTTCTATATTTTTATCTTTTTTAAGTATTAATATGATCGTTGATTCTGCTAGTGTTTCAGGTAAGCTTTGCTCTTTAAAAGCATATGTATACATTTTCTGTAATCGTGGAGTAACTATGTCGTAAAAAGCTTTATAAAATTCATTACTGAATCCGTCTGGTCCTGGTGTTTTTCCATTCTTTAGTGTTTTTATTGTGTCTTCTATCTCCTTAGAAGTAATTTGTGCTCCCAGTTCCTCTTGTTCCCGCAGTTCTAATTGTGGTAGGTTACAATTATCTAGAAATTCTGAAATTTTATTATTGTCTATTAACGTTTTAGATGTGTATAGATTCTGGTAAAATTGAGCAAATCTTTTATTGATATCCTTGGGTAATGTTAATAATTCCCCTCTGTCTGATTTAATCTTTAGTATTGCATTCTCTTTTTCCCGTTTTTTCAATTGGCGTGCTAGAAGTTTGTGGGGTTTGTCCCCGAATTCGAAGTGTTCTTGTTTTGTGATTTGAAATAATGTTATAACTTTCTCTGACAGTAATTTCAATAGTAGGATTTTATTATGTTTATCCATAGTTGGATCTTTAGCATTATCTGTATCTAATTGTTTTATTTGTTCTTCTAAATGTCTTTGTTCATTCTTATTCATTTTATTTTGATAAGCTTGAAATGAAATAATGACTCCTCTAATAAATGCTTTGAAGGATTCCCATAATAGCGTGGGGGATATATCTGGTGTATCATTTATCTCAAAAAATAGGTCCATCTGTTTTTTTAGATATATACTCCCTTGTGGGTCTTTTAATATTTGCGAGTTAAACCTCCAGAACGATTTATTCATAGACATTCCTTCTAGTTTTAAAACAAAAGTTAACGGAGAGTGGTCTGAGATCGCTTTAATGTGGTATTTAGGGTTCATAGTATGCGGAATTAATTTTGTATCCACAAGAAACTAGTCTATCCGTGAGTATGTTTTATGCACCGTTGAATAAAACGAATAATCCCTTCCCGTCGGGTTTGCAATCCTCCACACATCTGCTATATTTGTGTTTTCCATATATGTATGTAAATGTTCACTGGTTTTAGATTTCATATTACCTTTTTGTTTTTGTATCGATTTATCTAGATAAGGGTCTAAAACACAGTTAAAGTCTCCTCCAATTATAACATTTTTATAATTAAATTCTGCAATTATATTCAGAATTTTATTAAAAAATTGAGGGTTATCAAAATTGGGCGCATATATGTTTACCAGCGTAATTGGCGTATTATTGATCTCTCCTGCTACTATAAGGTATCTCCCTTCCTTATCTGAAATAGTATTCTTTGATTTAAATGGAATTCCTTTACGAATAATGATTGCAGTACCTCTAGATTTGGAAGTGAATGAAGAGTGAAATGTTTGGCCTATCCAGTTCGCCCTCAGTCTCGTCTGATCTTGATGTTTAAGATGCGTTTCCTGTAGAAACGAAATGTCCGTGTTGTATGATTTCAACTGAGCTAGTATCTTGCCCCTTTTAATAGGTTCATTAATACCCCTTATATTCCAACTACATAGTGTGATTCCTCCCATTTTCCTTTGATTGTCGTCATACATTTTTACCAATTTTGATGACCTTATTTATTATGGTGCATTCATACTTCAGGACTCTGGTTATTTTGGGAGCATTTATATTATAGACTTCCTTGGTAGTTCCCCTCTGCGATTGTCCTTGAAAAAAAAACACATAGATGTGACATATTGTGATTTAAAAAAAAAGTATATCAAATAAATTTACGGTGTCTGAGTTTCCGACACCGTAGTGAGTGGCCCACTCGTCTGTGGGGTACGACATCGATATCGCCTCCGGCGTAGATGTTATGAGGTTAGCCCCGCTGCCTTTATTACCCAAAACCTAGGGGGTCGGTACCGTTTCCAAATCAGTTCTATTTCACCCAGTTGCAGTATATATATATGTTTCATTCCGCCTTATCAAATCTAATCATGTATTCAGTTACATATATTCCTCACTCTTTATCTCTTAACTATTTATAATTGGTTTTAGTATTGTTAAAAGTGAGCTGTTCGCTGAAAGGGTTAACCGGAGTCAGGCTCCTGGAATTATGCCAGGTGCCTGAGTCTCCTCCCCTCCCCACTCGAGCTGCGGAACATATGTGAATACTGTTGTCTGCGTTATAAAGCAGGCAACACATTTTTTATCAGTTTCAATTGCTATTTCTATATTAGTATTGTTAATTATTAATTATTATTAATTCTCAATATTTTGTAAAACTATATAAGCCATGTGATGTTTTTCGCTCTCAGCTCAGCAGATCGTCACTCCCATGTTATCAGTCTTTCCTCGTTTGAGCACAGAGAGTCCTTGAGTTAGATTCCGCAATGTTCAAGGTGAGATAATAATGTCTAGCCACGTCTCGTGGAAAATCTGTTGCGTGTAATAATTTTTAAAGATTGGTGTTATTCACTTATTTCACTTTTCTTGTGATATTCTTGTTGGGGGAATAAGCAAATTAATTTGTTCATGACGTCTTGGTGATCAATCTTCAATTGTTGCTGCCTTGGCCACGATTTCTTGAGCGTATTTAAGAGATTCTACCGAGTTAGTGAATGTTTTTGACATTCCCATGAAAGTAACACGCATCCTGGCCGGATAATACACTCCACATATGACACCCTTGACACCGTAAAGAGCTTCTCTGGTCTGTGAGAACTTTCTTCTCTTTTGCACAATCTCGTAAGGGTAGTCCCGTAGGAGTTTAATAGAATCATTTCTGTACATCATCTTCTCTCCGTATTTGATTTTTTTCATCAGCGCTTCCACTGTTGGGATATCCCGAAGTTTGACTATGATCTGTCGTGGGTAGGCATGTTCTCCTTGAGATCTTGGTTTAAATCTGGGTAGTCGATGTGCTTCTTCAATTACAGGTGCCTCAGGTAGATTGAGTACGTGTTTGATTAGATTGGCAGTGAACTCACAGGCATTGTCCCCCTCAGCTCCCTCTTTTACTCCTCGTATTCGTATATTTTGACGTCTTGAGCGAGCTTCTAGGTCAACACATTTATCAGAGACTTTTGTAAGTTGGCTCTTGAGGCTGTCTAATTCTAACTTCATCGCCTGCATATCTCCGGTCATCTCTTCCACAACAGCTTCCATACCTTTCACTGCAGTTACATTTGCGGAAACAGTTTCATGCACAGCCTCAAACATCTTTGTGGTCTCTTCTGCCACCTTATTAATTTTCCCCGTTAATTCTTCTTGCACATCATCAACTTTTTTTTGCAGAGCACCAATGCCCGCAAGTATTTTTTCATTACCGGCAATCAAATTTAAGTTTCCAGCTTTCAAATCATTTTTCAAATCTCTTACCGAGTTCTTTAACTCCTCCATTTCGGTTTTCTCTTTTGTGATCATCTCAGTCTTAGATCGTGTAGCCATTCCAGAATCCACTCCAGAGGTCAGTTTTGCAGTTTCTTGATGTTCCAGAGTCTTCAGCGGGTGTTTTGTAGCTTTCCTCTGTGGGCTCTGACCTGGAGACGTACTTTTCATTTAAAATGACTTTCCCTCCGTTAAATTCACGGCGCTTACTGATGACAGTACTGACAGCACCGCGACATGAGACTCCGGTAAGTTTTTTTAAAACGGTCCCGACCTCCAGACCCGATTTTAACGCGAAAAATCGCGATTTTTTCAGCGGAGCTAGAAAATTTGCGACTGCTAACAAAACATGTCACCACCGAAAGTCTCGGCCTCACTTCTATCTATCTATCTATCTATCTATCTATCTATCTATCTATCTATCTATCTATCTATCTATCTATCTATCTATCTATCTATCTATCTATCTATCTATCTATCTATCTATCTATCTATCTATCTATCTATCTATCTATCTATCTATCTATCTATCTATCGATCTATCGATCTATCGATCTATCGATCTATCGATCTATCGATCGATCTATCGATCTATCTATCTATCTATCTATCTATCTATCTATCTATCTATCTATCTATCTCTTTCTATCTATCTCTTTCTATCTATCTATCTCTCTATCTCTCTATCTATCTATCTATCTATCTATCTATCTATCTATCTATCTATCTATCTATCTATCTATCTATCTATCTATCTATCTATCTATCTATCTATCTAGCTCCATCGGTTCCACATTCTTTACTGCTCTCTCTCTCCCTCTTCCTCTCTCCCTCGCTCTCTGCCTCTCTCTCTATCTCGCTCTCTCCCTCTCACCCTCTTCCTCTCCTTCGCTCTCTGCCCCTCTCTCCCTCTCTCTCTCTCCCCTCCTTCTCTCACCGATGTTCCAACTGACCTTCCCTGCTTTGCGAGCGCTTCCCTCCAGGTTGCCCGTCTCCGCGCGCCCTCTGGTGCGCGCTGATTGCAGCGACCAGAGCGGGGTTTTTTCGGGACCCGCCGCCTCCCTGCAACAGTGTGGGGTTCATGGCACAGAGATACACGGCGGAGTCCGACACCAGGGCCCCGGACAGAGTAAAATGAGACATCTTCTTCTTATTCTGCAAATCAGCGCTAAACCTCTCTGGGCATTCCGATGACGGTTCCACCTTTCCTGAGCTATAGATCCTCATCAAGTATTTTGGAGATTCTCTGGGATGCTGAATATACCAAAACGTGTTCACGACAGACACCGAGGAACTACAGTTCAATATCGTGGTCTGTCCTTCGTCCACCGTTGAATCAGTTGGGTCCTGGGTCACTGAATCTTCCCCACTCGTTCCTGCAACAAAGGACAAAGTTGATGTACAGCCTGGACTGGCATTGGGCGCACGGGACACACACTGGTCACATGCAGAGACTCACCGGGCATCGCGGCCAATATAATCAGTAAGGAACACAAGGAGAACATGGTGTCTCGCTCGATCAGAAGGCAGATTACTTTTGTAAAGGAGTGATATCTGACACACTGTAACCTTTACTGGTAGTTTATTATAGCACATGGCACACACGTCCCAGCACTGACTGCATCCAGCCTTCAGGCGTACTAGGACCTAGTGGGAGGAACAAAGGGAGGATACTACAGTTATACTAATATGATGGGGCGTGGTTAGTGGTGATGAGGTAACTACATTATAGGTTGCATGCATAACCCATCTACATCCTTCCCCTTACAATTTAAACAAGTTACAACAATGGCAGGTTTGTTATACAGAACCTGCAAAGCTAAGCATACTCTACGTAGCGAGCCGGAGGTTTTACAACCGACCCGAGCGAGTGCGCACCGCACCTTCACCCTCCCCACCCGAAAGAAGAGGAGGAGGGACAACAACAGAAACAGGACGGGGAGAGAAGGTGGGCGGAGAACCCAGCTTGGAGGGGGAACGGAGAGGCACAGGTGAGCCAGGTGAAACAGAAGGGGTAGAAATGAGCAGAAGTGGGAGAAAGAGAAGACCTTGCAGGGGACAACAGAGCCTGAGGAGCAAAACCGGGAGGAGCAGGGGGGGGTACCCGAGGCAAAGGACCGACCGTGGCATGCAGGGAGCAGAGGGTAAGTTAGTGGAGGAAGGCTCGACACGCGACGGAGGGGTATACGGAATCGCAGGAGCTGGTTTGGGCTCGTTAACCGCCAACAGGTGCTGGCGGCTGCGTCGGTATACAGTCCCTTCAAAATCCACGAGGTATGACCGTGGCGCGCTGTCAAACCCGACGACGGTGGCAAGTCGGGAGTAGCCGGTGGGCGTCTGCAAACGGACGACCTGTCCAGGCATCAGTGGCGAAAGAGGGCGGCAGGATTGTCATGCGAGCGGCGCTGGATTTCGTGCTTCTGGGCAATACGTTGCTGGACATCAGCAGGCTGCAGGACTTTGAGCATCAGGGACTGCTGGGCAATAGGCATCGGAGGGCGGACAACACGGGACATGAGTCGTTGGGCAGGGGATCCCATGGTACTGTCTCTGGAAATGTTCCGAAGGTTCAGGAGACCCTGATAGAAATCCCCGTTCGAGAGGCGGGTTTGTTCAAGCAGGTGCTTAGCGCTGCGGACCGCCCGTTCAGCTAGACCATTGCTCTGCGGGTACTCCGGGCTGCTGGTGAAATGATTAAAGTTCCACTTTGCAGCAAACGCACGAAATTCGGCGCTGGTGAACTGGCGTCCGTTGTCTGTCTGCAGCCGGACAGGGGAACCAAACGTGGCAAAGTGACGGCGAAGTTTGCTGATCACCATCTCGGAGGTGATGGCAGGGAGGAGGTCCACCTCGAACCAATTTGAGTAAGAGTCTACTAGCACAAGGTATTGCTTCCCACGCCAGTCGAAAATATCGGCAGCCAGAGAAGACCAGGGCATGTCAGGGGCAGGCTGCTGCAAAAGCGGCTGTCTTTGCTGATGCGGGGCAAGAGAGTTACAGTCCGGACAGGAATCCACCCTGGCCTGGATGTACTTAGCCATGGCCGGCCAGTAGTACTGTTCCTGGGCATGCGAGATAGTGGCATCTGCCCCGGGATGCCCCATGTGGGCGGCGTCAAAATACAAGCCATGCAGCGAGGCAGGGACGACCACTTTGTGTCCTTTGATAATAATGCCGTCCCGGAGGACCAACTCATCGCGGACTAAAAAATAGGGGTGGACGCTAGCAGGCAACGAATTCCGTTTGGTGGGCCACCCGCGCTTGATGACAGCAGCAAGCTGCTGCAGGTCGGGGTCGTTTGCGGTATGTGCAACCAAGCACTGTAGTTGCTCAGAAGGGACGAAGTTAACGTTCAGTACCTGTAAGTCCGACTGCTCGAAGGGGTGCCGGTCGCAGGAGGCCCGGGGGGCCCGGGACAGCGCATCAGCAACATGCATCTCGGTGCCCCTCTTATATATGATTTTAAAGTCAAAGCGCTGTAGCTGCAGCATCATCCGCTGTAGCCTGGCTGGAGCACTTTGTATAGGTTTGTTCAGTATCGCTACCAGTGGCTGGAGATCCGTCTCAACGGTGAACCTGGTGCCAAATAGGAAGTCCTTGAACTTCGAACACGCGAAAACCACCGCCAGCAGCTCCTTCTCTATCTGAGCATAGCGCTGCTCTGTGTCCGTCATGATCCTAGAGGCATAGGAGATGAGCAGCAGCGAGTCGTCAGCGTGGGGTTGCAGGCAGGCAGCACCCAGTCCAAAGCGAGAGGCGTCGCAAGTGACCACGATCGGGCGCCGTAGATCAAAGAACTTCAGGGTAGGTGTGCTGACCAGCCTCGTCTTTAGCAGGTCGAACGCCTGCTGGTGGTGTGGAAACCATGCCCAGGCAATGTCCTTTTTAGTGAGCTGTCTCAGGGGTGCGCTCAATTCGCTGAGGTCGGGGATAAACTTCCCCAGGTAATTCACCATACCCAGGAAACGCTGCAGACTGACAACGTCTGTCGGGGCGGGCAGCTCTGAGATGGCGCTGGTCTTTTGCGGGTCTGGCTTCAACCCTTGGGCCGTGAAAATGTGGCCAACATATGTGACCTCAGGCACCCGGAACTTGCACGTTGACCGATTAAGCTTCAAATGTATCTGCCGAGCACGGTCCAAAATCCGTCGGAGGTTGCGGTCATGTTCGGCCACATCCCTCCCATAGACCAGTATCTCGTCCACAATGATCGCGCAGGGCAGACCTGCAAACAATTGTTCCATTGAACGCTGAAATACCTCGCTGGCGGAGTTGATGCCGAACGGCATCCGCAAAAACTTAAACCTGCCGAAGGGCGTGCTGAACGTGGTCAGGTCCGTGGAGCGTTTGTCCAGGGTTATCTGCCAGAACGAA
Organism: Amblyraja radiata; assembly: GCF_010909765.2. Taxonomy (NCBI): domain Eukaryota; kingdom Metazoa; phylum Chordata; class Chondrichthyes; order Rajiformes; family Rajidae; genus Amblyraja; species Amblyraja radiata. The sequence continues at coordinate 58,464,293 of NC_045970.1, read as the reverse complement.
CTTCTGGCATAGAGGACGGAGAACACTGTGGCTTGTCCCACCTGGGCGGAAACATCTTCGACAGTCCTCATGGGGTAGCGGGGCCGTTTAATCGCCATATTCAAGTCCTTGGGGTTGATGCATACCCGTATCTCATTTTTTCCTTTCTTCAACGTGGCGACCATGGTGGAGACCCATTCGGTTGGATCGCTGACAGCCTCCAGCACTCCCATGTTGACCATGTCTTTCAGCATACTCTCCACCTTGCCCTTCATTGCGAACGACACCCTATGGGGTGGACGGATCACAGGCACCACAGATGGGTCAGTCACGATCTTGTACACCAACGGCAGCTTCCCCAACTTGTCGTCAAACAAGTCTGGGTACTCGGATAGTGGATCCATCACAGCTTGCACCTCGTGGACCATACGGTCAAACGACACCAGACCAAGATCCTGGCATGCCTGGTTGCTCAGCAACGTCACACAGTCACTGTCCAGAATAAAGAAAGACAGGTCCTGGGAAGATTTCTGCAAGTCGCCCTCCCCACAGGTGTTAGTTCCTCTCCCCCATATGCACGCAAGACAGAGCGATCTGCAATCAGCAGCTCATTCTTCCTTATCTGGTGGAACAGCTTTGTTGACATTACGTTCACTTTCGCCCCCGTGT
>NC_045970.1:58436145-58458645 GCF_010909765.2 Amblyraja radiata | reverse complement strand
GCTGCACCCATAGAAACATGGAAAATAGGTGCAGGAGGAGGCCATTCGGCACTTCGAGCCAGCACCGCCATTCAATATTATCATGGCTGATCATCCAACTCAGTATCCTGTACCTGCCTTCTCTCCATACCCCTTGATCCCTTTAGCCACAAGGGCCACATCTGACCACCTCTCAAATATAGCCAATGAACTGGCCTCAACTACCTTCTGTGGCAGAGAATTCCAGAGATTCACCACTCTCTTTGTGAAAAATGTTTTCCTCATCTCGGTCCTAAAAGATTTCCCCCTCATCCTTAAACTGCGACCCCTTGTCCTGGACTTCCCCAACATCGGGAACAATCTTCCTGCATCTAGCCTGTCCAACCCCTTAAGAATTCTGTAAGTCATGGCTGATCGTCCCCTATCAATAACCCGCGCCTGCCTTCTCCCCATATCCCTTGGCTCAACTAGCCCCTGGAGCTCTATCTAACTCTCGCTTAAATCCATCCTGTGACTTGGCCTCCACTGCCCTCTGTGGCAGGGAATTCGATAAATTCACAACTCTCTGGGTGAAAAAAAAATTTCTCTCACCTCAGTCTTAAATGACCTCCCCTTTATTCTAAGACTGTGTGTGGCCCCTGGTTCTGGACTCGCCCAACATTGGGGACATTTTTCCTGCATCTTTGAGTTTCTCCAGCACTTTTGTCTACCTATGATGTCCGGTCCTAGACTCTCGACGCGCCCTCTAGTGAGCGCTCGCTGCAACGACCAGAGCCGGTTTTTGTCGGGACCCGCCGTCTCCCTGCAACAGTGTGGGGTTCGTGGCGCAGAGATACACGGCGGAGTCGGACACCAGGGCCCCGGGGACAGTTAAATGAGACATCTCCCTGTCACTCAGTAAATCACCGGTGAACCTCCGCGGGCATTCTGGAGACCGATCCACCATTCCTGAGTAACCTATCTTCAGCAAGTATTCAGGAGATTGCCCGCGATGCTGAATGTACCAAAATATATATGCAGTAGCGCCGCTGTAAATACAGCTCATTGTCGTGGTCAGTCCTTCATGAACGGTTGATTCAGGAGGTTCCTTGGTCAGTGAATACTGCCCATTAGCTGAGGGTAGACCAGAAAGAAGTAAACAACATTATGAGACACATGGATAGGGCAGACAGTCAGATCCCTTTCCCCGGGGGTGGAAATGTCAGCGATATTAACGTGAAGGGGAATACATTTAATATGAATCTGACGGGTAACCTTTTTCACACAAAGTTTACCAGTTTGATTCCTGGGATGTCAGGACTTTCATATGAAGAAAGACTGGATAGACTCGGCTTGTACTCGCTAGAATTTAGAAGATTGAGGGGGGATCTTATAGAAACTTACAAAATTCTTAAGGGGTTGGACAGGCTAGATGCAGGAAGATTGTTCCCGATGTTGGGGAAGCCCAGAACAAGGGGTCACACTTTAAGGATAAGGGGGAAATCTTTTAGGACCGAGATGAGAAAAACGTGTTTCACACAGAGAGTGGTGAATCTGTGGAATTCTCTGCCTCAGAAGGTAGTTGAGGCCAGTTCATTGGCTATATTTAAGAGGGAGTAAGATGTGGCCCTTGGGGCTAATGGGATCAGGGGGTATGGAGAGAAGGCAGGTAGAGGATACTGAGTTGGATGATCAGCCATGATCATATTGAATGGCGGTGCAGGCTCGAAGGGCCGAATAGCCTACTCCTGCACCTATTGTCTATGTTTCTGTGTTTCTAAAGTGTGGTGGGTGTATATAACGAGCTGCCAGAGGAGGGAGTTGAGGCTGGGACTATCCCAACGTTTAAGAGACAGTGAGGCAGGCACATGGATATGAAAGGTTTAGAGGGATATGGGCCAGACTCGGGCGGGTGGGACTAGTGTAGCTGGGGCAGGTTGGTCTGTGTGGGCCAGGTTTGGCAGAAGGGCCAGTTTCTACGCTGTATGACTCCAGGACTCTAGGACTATATCAACAGAGTACACAGTTTCATGGTCATTGGGGAATATTTTAAAGGAGATATGCGAGGCACGTTGTTTTACAACGAGGTTGCCTGGTGATGATGGAATCATAGAAACATGGAAACATAGAAAATAGGTGCAGGAGGAGGCCATTCGGCCCTTCGAGCCTGTACCGTCATTCAAAATGATCCTGGCTGATCATCTATCTCAGTATCCTGTACCTGCATTCTCTCCTGATACCCCCTGATCACTTTTACCACAAGGGCCACATCTAACACCCTCTTAAATATAGCCAATGAACTGGCCTCAACTACCTTCTGTGGCAGAGAGTTCCACAAATTCACAGAATCGATTTACAACGAGGATCATGATTGAAGTTATTCCGTCATGCAATCATGGCTCCTCTATCTTTCCCTCTTCACCCAATTCTCCTGCTTTCTACCCAGAGCCCCAGGCGCCAGGACTATTCAAGAATCCATATATATCTGCCTGAAAAAATATCAATTTAATTGGAATCCACGGCCTTCTGGAGTGGTGGGATATGGTGGGATATGGATCACATGCTGGCGGGGGTGATTAGTTTAACGGCACCATGTTCGGCAGGGACATTGTGGGCCGAAGGGCCTGTTCCTATACTGTTTTTCTTCGTTGCTCTATGTTCCTGCTCCAACGACCAGAATGAATGAACGGCCCAGGAGTCGAGTCCGCTCGACCCATGAGACATTCGCTCAACAATTCGCGACTCACCTGTGACAAAGGCCAATAGAAGCGGAAGTGAGGACAGGAAGCGCATGGTGTCCCGTCTAACGTCAGCTGTGAAACCGAAATATTTCTTCAGACGTTAACACTGGATAACCAAGGTGAGAAAATGAATTACAATCACCGGGGTAACCTTCAATGTATGCGGATGGGAGGGGCCCTGGCCTGTTACACGATTGGCTGGTCTATCACAACCCCGACCGGTCATCTCTCTGGTTCCCGAACCCACTTTCCCCCTTTTACCAAATCCGTCTGAAAAGTAACATTCGCCAACTCAACCCCTTCATTAAATGAGTTACAATTCCGTTCATATTCTCGTAATCTCAATCTCTCTCAACCACCCCAGTGGATAGTTCACAAGTTCATGCGTGATAGGAGTAGAAGGAAGGCCATTCGGCCCATTAAGTCAACTCTGCCATTCAAACATGGCTAATCTATCGCTCCCTCCCAACTCCATTCTCCTGCCTTCTCCCAACAACCCATGACACACTTACTAAAACCCCATGACACACTAGCTTTTCAGTCCCTGCCCTAAAAATATCCATCGACTTGGCCTCCACGGGCGTTCGTGGCAATGAATTCCCCATATTCACGACCCTCTGACTGTAGAAATCCATTTCTAAAGGAAGCCGTTTCTAAAGGAACGTTCTTTAATTCTCAGGCTATGATGTCCGGTCCTAGACTCTCGACGCGCCCTCTAGTGAGCACTCACTGCAACGACCAGAGCGGGTTTTTGTCGGGACCCGCCGTCTCCCTGCAACAGTGTGGGCTCCATGGCACAGAGATACACGGCGCAGTCGGACACCAGGGCCCCGGACAGAGTTAAATGAGACATCTTCATGTCTCGCTGCAATTCACCGGTAAACCGCGGCGGGCATTCTGCAGACGGCTCCACCTTTCCCGATAAACCTATTTTCAGCAAGTATTCAGGAGATTGCCCGCGATGCTGAATATACCAGAATATATATGTAGTAGCGCCGCTGTAAGTACAGTTCATTGTCGTGGTCTGTCCTTCCTGAAGCGTTGATTCACGGGGGTCCTGGGTCACTAAACCTTGCCCAATCGTTCCTGAAATAAAGCAGAGAGATGATGAAAAGCCTGGTCTAACATGGAACCTACGGGACACACACTGATCACATGCAGAGACTCACCGGGCAGGGTGGCCAATAGAATCAGGAGCGAACACAGGGAGAACATGGTGCCCGGCTTCAGACCCGATCACAAGGCAGATCACTTTCAAGAGGTCGATGCCCCTTTAACTGATATTGGAGATTATGATGAGATCCGGGGCACCTTCCTTTTGTGTACGACAGGGGGCGGGAATCCCCCCTGTTTAAGGATTGGCTGGCATATCAGAGTTGGGCCCATTGGGACATGAACCAGTCTGACCGGTGGCTTTAGTTTGTCTCCGAGGCTGGTTTTGACGTCTCATTACATTCCCCATCAGTCTGAAGAAGGGTCTCCACCCGAAACCTCACCCATTCCTTCTCCCCAGAGATGCTGCCTGTCCCGCCGAGTTACTCCAGCATTTCGAGTCAACTTTCCCCAACTCTCTCTCTCCACCGCCAGAGACTTCCATCTCTGTCTCCCTTACTTCCCCTCACTTTCTCACCCATCTTTCGCTCTCCACTTGGAGTATTGTGTGCACTTTTGGACCCCTAATTTGAGGAAGGACATTCTTGCTATTGAGGGAGTGCAGCGTAGGTTTACAAGGTTAATTCCCGGGATGGCGGGACTGTCATCTGCTGAGAGAATGGAGCGGCTGGGATTGTACACTCTGGAGTTTAGAAGAATGAGAGGGGATCTCATTGAAATATATAAGATTGTTAATGGCTTGGACACGCTAGAGGCAGGAAACATGTTCCCGATGTTGGGGTAGTCCAGAACCAGGGGCCACACAGTTTAAGAATAAGGAGTAAGCCATTTAGAACGGAGACGAGGAAACACTTTTTCTCACAGAGAGTTGTGAGTCTGTGGAATTCTCTGCCTCAGAGGGCGGTGGAGGCCGGTTCTCTGGATGCTTTCAATAGAGAGCTAGATAGGGCTCTTAAAAATAGCGGAGTCAGGGGAGAAGGCAGGAACGGGATACTGATTGGGGATGATCAGCCATGATCATGTTGAATGGCGGTGCTGGCTCGAAGGGCCGAATGGCCTGTTCCTGCACCTATTGCCTATTGTCTAAAACATTGATGATGTCGATGTTTAACTGTGGGAGCGGGAAGAAGCAGGAATGCCCTTCTAGACTCTTACAGAAATTATACTTTGTGAAGTCATCTTTACTGGCACTACTTATGCAAAGGTTTATATAATTGTAATGTCACTGTACATCCATTATAATATCACTCTACCGCCCCCCCCCCCACACACACCCCACACCCCGTCTCACGCTGTTATACCCAATTAATTCAATATAACAGGGACATTTGATAATTGACGTGAAATGCTTTGCTGAGCTCCTACTCTTTCCCATTAGTACGAGTTAAATTCAACGACCATCCGTCAAGGTTGGGTGAATAATGGTGTGGAGATTCGCCCCCTTCAGGGGACCACGTGACGCTGCTTGGTTTAAGAAATTAGAAATAATTAGAAATTATTTTATTGCCACACAACCAAGGTCGGTGGTATTTGGGTTGCCAGCAGCGGTACAATAATAAAGAACACAACCACATTAAAATTTTACACAAACATCCACCACAGCATTCATCACTGTGGTGGAAGGCACAGAGCTTGGCCAGTCCTCCTCCATTTTCCCCCGTGGTCGGGACCTCCACCCTCCACAGCCGTTGCTGCGGGCGTCCAGATGGTAAGGGACAAAGTCAAATTCAAGGTGAGTCCAGGATCGGCTCTTCCCAGCCAGAGACCGCGGCTTCAGGCTGGTGTAGGCCGCAGGCCGGCGGTCAAAGTTTTAAAGTACCTGCCGTGCCGCAGCCGGAAGCACCGCAGTCTGCAGGGCCGGCGGTCGAAGCTCCCCTCCAGGGGTGATGTTAAGTCCACACCGCGCCCGCGGTAGAAGATGGCCGCGGGCCGGCGGTGGAAGCTACTTCCCCCCGGGTCCCCAACGTCAGATCCCGGGCTGAAGACGCCGCACCAGCTGGAGTTCTGCAGACCGCGGCTTCAGGCTGCCGGCTGCCGCGGGCCAGCGTAACGGAGCGCTCCCCTCCAGCGAGGTCTCACCCGCTCCGCGCCGAGAGTCCACGCTGTGCCCGCCGCTGAAGCTCCGGGCGCGTCTCCGGGAAAGTCCGCGCCGATCCATGCTGTTAGGCCACGGGGGAGGCGACCTGAAAAAGTCGCCTCTCCATGGAAGAGGCAGCCGAAACGGTTTCCCCCTTACCCCCCCCCCCCCACACCACCCCCCACACATAACACACAAAGACACATTAAAAACACACTTTTAAACATACTAAAAAAATAAAAATTTAAAAGCGAATACTCGCTTGAATTTAAAAGATTGAGGGGGGATCTTATAGAAACTTATAACATTCTTAAGGGGTTGGTCAGGCTAGATGCAGGAAGATTCTTCCCGATGTTGGGGACGTCCAAAACAAGGGGTCACAGTTTAAGTATAAAGGGGAAATCTTTTAGGACCGAGATGAGAAAAAACATTTTGTTACACAGAGAGTGGTAAATCTATGGAATGCTCTGCCACAGAAAGTAGTTGAGGCCAGTTCATTCGCTATATTTAAGTGGGAGTTAGATGTGGCCCTTGTGGCTAAAGGGATCGGGGGGTATGGAGAGAAGGCAGGTACAGGATACTGAGTTGGATGATCAGCCATGATCATATTGAATGTCGGTGCAGGCTCGAAGGGCCGAATGGCCTACTCCTGCAACTATTTTCTATGTTTCTATGTTTCTATGTTACCGGAGAGGATCAGTTACATATGTTTTAAGCACATCCGCTTTTGCTCCTGTCCCCCGCTTTATCCATGCACCGCGACCAATTGGTCACTCGTGCTTATATAGAATGGCTTTACTGATAAGCTTCCTCAGTTGTTTCCCAATTAATTCCAATTGTGCTGTCTGTACAGTGTCTGTACATTTTCCCGCCATGGTTTTCATTGGGTGCTGCGGTTTGCTCCCACACTCCAAAGGCACACAGGTTTGTAGGCTAATTAGCTTGATATAAATATAAATTCTCCTTAGTGTGTGTAGGGTAGTGTTTGTGTCCGGGGATCACTGGTCGGCGCGGGCTCAGTGGACCGAAGGGCCTGTTTCCACGCTGCATCTCTAAACTACACTGAACTAAACCAAACTGAGCTGCACTAAACTAGACGGAACCAAACAGAACTAAACAGAATTAAACAAAACTAAACAGATAAGAAACGTCGACAATCCATTGCCTCCACAGATGCGGCTCAGAATCTGATATCGTGGGGCCGGCACAGTGACGCAGCGGTAGAGTCGCTGCCTTACAGCGCCAGAGGCCATGACTTGGTCCTGACTACGGATATTATCTGCAAGGAGTTTGCACATTTTCTCTTTGACCGCCAGGGGATTCTCCTGTTTCCTCCCACATTCCAAAGACGTGCAGCTTTGTCGGGTAATTGGCAAATATCGTAAAACAAATATCCATCCTGTGTGGTATATACCGATCGCTGGTCGACGCGCACTTGGTGGGCGAAGAGTCAGTTTCCGCACTGTAAGTGGGACAGGTACATAACTCTCTGCCACAGAAGGTAGTTGATGCCACAGTTCATTGGCTATATTTAAGAGGGAGTTAGACATGGCCCTTGTGGCTAAAGGGATCAGGGGGTATGGAGAGAAGGCAGGTACAGGATACTGAGTTGGATGATCAGCCACAATCATATTGAATGGCGGTGCAGGCTCGAAGGGCCGAATGGCCCACTCCTGCACCTATTTTCTCTGTTTCTATGTATCTATGAGTTTAACGAGTAAATCGTTATCTTTCCATAAAATGATTATTCGAAATCTGTAAGCAATCTGTTAATGTGACGAATTGTCTACCCATGTCATGATTAATTGGCCACAGTTGAACAGTTACATTAATAACTACTCTGCCTCCCACTTGCAGCGAACTTGGTGACGATTGTGATTCTGTCGAAGGGAAAGTGCGGCCTCTCCAAGTGTATCACCCTTTACCTGGTGTTTATGGCGGTGGCGGATTTCCTGGTCATAGTCACCGTGGTGATATTAAGCCGTCTACGGGCTATTTATTTCCCGGTCAGTTTCTTCTCCACCACGCCAGGCTGCACACTCATCCTTGTCCTCAGCTGGGTTTCCAAAGACACTTCCGTCTGGTTAACGGTAGCATTCGCCTTCGGCCGATTCACCGCCATTTGCGGCCTAAAATTGAGACTGCGATATTGCACAGAGAAAACCGCGGCTGTCGTTATCGGGACAGTTTTCCTGCTGGTCTGTTTCAAGAACATACCCTCTTTCTTTCCTCTCGAACCAATGTACGTCACTGACAATGTACCCTGGTACTGCGTCATCAAGAGTAGCTATTATACCTCCGTTGCATGGAGAATCTATGACTGGCAACGCCCTGTATTGAACCCATGTGTCCCCTTCCTACTGATTTTGCTGCTCAACATGTTGACAGTCAGGCACATTCTCGCAGCCAGTCGAGCCCGCAGGAGGCTCCGATGCCAGAGCAACGGAGAAACTAAGTGTGACCCGGAGATGGAGAGCAGAAGAAAGTCTATCGTTTTGCTCATGGTGATCTCGGGATGTTTTATCTTGTTGCGGTTGATCTACCTTGTGAATTTTCTGCGTGTGCAAATCACAGGCAACACTTATGCCAGCGGCGTCAATTCCAATGATCCAAAGTTTATCCTGCAAGAAAGCGGACACATGTTGGAGCTTCTCGGTTCGTGCATTAACTCCTGCGTATATGCAGCGACGCAAACGCGATTCAGGGGGCATTTAACGTTTGCTATTAAGTACCCCTTCAATCTAATTAAAAAAAGGTTCAACTAGAGGAGAATTCTTACAATTCTGTCTCGAATAGAGTGCGCAATGATGGATACGGGGAAATCCACTGTGGAAACGTACTGCAAGATACATCCCCATTAGTATGCCAGTGGTTAATCTAGACACGATTATCCAATACTTTTGATTAATAAACAAATACCCATCTGGAATGTCGCAAGACCTATCTCCATGAAAGACTCAAGGCTATGGCCTTGGTAACCGGTGGCCCAAGGTGTACATTCTTTTCCACTAACAGCAGATGTTAAGTATGCAGGTGATCTGAGGAATAGTAGAAGGAGATTGGAAAGATGCTCAGGATCACTCAGAAGCCCCATTAAATCGCGAGGCCCCTGATCACGTAGCTGCAAAAAGACCTGGTGAGAAGATAAGATAAACCTTTCTTTCTCAGATGTGTCCGAGTCTAGTTCGGTGCATTATCTAATATAGAAACATAGAAACATAGAAAATAGGTGCGGGAGTACGTCAGTCGGAGCTTCGAGCCAGCACCGGCATTCGATATGATCATGGCTGATCAACCAACTCAGTGTCCCATCCCTGCCTTCTCTCCATACCCCTTGATCCCTTTAGCCACAAGGGCCACATCTAACTCCCTCTTAAATATAGCCAATTAACTGGCCTCAACTACCTTCTGTGGCAGAGATTTCCACAGATTCATCACTCTCTGTGTAAACAATGATTTTCTCATCTCGGTCCTAAAACTGTTCTTATCCTTAAACTGTGACCCTTTGTTCTGGACTTCCCCAACATCGGGAATAATCTTCCTGCATCTAGACCAGTGGTTCCCAACTTTTTTTGGCCATGCCCCACCTAATCATCTCTAAATTCCTGATGCCCCCCTCCCCCCCATGTGGTGATATATAATTCTTATCATTTAAAACGTGAACTCCGTTTCAGCTGAAGAAGCTTAAAACGCCAATACCTTGGTTTAAACAAGCTTCAAAAGAAATATGATAATAAAAGAGTATTCACAGGTAATAAAGAGAGAGACAATTTCTATATTAGAATATTGAAATATTTGTGGATTGGCTCAATTGCCCCCCTTAAAAATCAAATTGCCCCCCTGTGGGGCGTAAGCCCCACGTTGGAAACCACTGATCTAGACTGTCCAACCCCTTAAGAATTTTGTAAATGTCTATAAGATCTAAATTCTAGCGTATACAAGCCGAATCTATCCAGTCTTTCTTCATATGAAAGTCCTGCCATCCCAGTCAGTCTGGTGAACCTTCTCTGTACTCCCTCTATGGCAAGCCCTTTGTAAATAATAATAGGAAAAGCAGCCTCTTAAATTAAAAAAACACACAGTCAACGGTTATTTGCAGCTTAAATTAGAAGCACGGGCTTACTGGTTGTATAAGTGCATGTGGCCAGCGAGCTCAACGCGAGAGAATTCACCTGCGACTGTGATCCTGAATGATGCCCGGATCTTCTGTCGGCCAGCCAACCATCGCAAGCCAGAACTGCCCATGTGGTGGAACCCTTTAAACTGCTTGCAACAAGTCATCGCTCATATCAGTGAAATAGGTCTGCAGGACGTCGTGAGGAATGTTACTTTATTAATAATTTTATTCTGTACTTACTGTAACTATAATAAACTAAAATTGCTTGTGATATTTATATTTGGTTTGCCCAATCATTGAACCGAATCCTCTAAAACCTGCTTGTATCAAAACAGCCGGATAATTCTTTCTTTGCTGTCAGCACGGCAATGAATCCCTGGATTTTGTAGTTCGGTAGATGAATATTCTGGTTCACAAAGAAGGAAGTGAACGTTCAAAACTCTTAACGGAGAGAGAATGGATGACTTCCTATGGTTCCTATTGGAATTCTATTCATTTTTCGACAGCCAATGCTTGTAGCTGATATGCTCACGCAGCCACTCTTCTCCTCGAGTTACCTGTATATTCTAGTAACTTTTCTCGATTAGTACAGTAGTCAGACGTTATGCATATAAGGCAGGAGAATGAGAGGGAGAGATAAATCAGCCATGATTGAGTGGCGGTGTGGACGTGATGGGCCGAATTACCTAATTAAGGAAATGTAAGTGTAACAGACCGTAATGTGACTAATCTACAGGCCCCCAAACAGTAGTCTGCAGATAGGTTGCAAGTTGAATCAGGAGTTAAAATTGGCATGTAGTAAAAATAATGCTACGGTTGTTATGGGAGATTTCAACAAGCAGGTGGACTGGGAAAATCAGGTTGGTACTGGACACCAAGAAAGGGAGTTTGTGGAGTGCCCCCCGTGATGGATTATTAGAACAGTTGGTGTTGGAGCCTACCAGGGAGAAGGCCATTCTGGGTTTAGTGTTATTGATGAACCGGATTTGATAAAGGAACTTAGGTTAACGAGCCATAATATGGTCAAGTTTAATCTACAATTGGAGAGGCAGAAGGGAAAATCAGAGGTGTCGGTGTTACAGTTGAATAAAGGGGAAGATGGAGAAACGAGGGAGGAGCTGGCGAAAGTTGACTGCAAAGATACCCTAGCAGGGATGACTACGGAACAACATGGCAGGTATTTCTGGGAATAATACAGAAGATGCAGGATCAGTTCATTCCACAGAGGAAGAAAGATTCCAATGGAAGTAAGGAGCGACCGTGGCTTAAAAGAGACGTCAGGGACAGTATCGCCTTTTTCAGTCTTCAATGCTCCAACTTTAGTCTTAACTAATTTTTCCTCTTCACATACATAAAGAAGCTTTTACTATCCTCCTTTATATTCTTGGCTATCTTATCTTCGTACCTCATCTTTTCTCCCCGCATTGCCTTGGTAGTTATCTTCTGTTGCTCTTTAAATATTACCCAATCCACTTGCCACCCGCTCATCCTTGCCAAGTTGTATTTTTTTTAATTTTTTTTTAATATTCTTAGTTTAACAGGCATCCCCAGAATCTCTTGTGAATTGAATTGAATACAGCACATTCTTGTCACATGTGACGTCACAGTACAATTCTCTGCTTGCAAGCACAAGGTTAGCATGCAATAATCGCCACACGAAGGGCGCTGATGTTACCGAGTATCCTTCGCCAGGGTTACCCTTGTGTTCCCACCCCCTCCCTCACGACGGATACCCAAGTAGGCTCCTCCATTGCTCCCCCCCCCCACGGCGGTCTCCCCCACGCCTGTCTGAAATAAGGTCTTGATCCGAAACATCACGCATTACCTCTCTCCAGAGATACTGCCTTTCCCGCTTTCGACAGAAACACGTTTGATGATGAAGATTGGGCTATCCGTTCAAAGGCCACCATTGCTTATGAAATTTGTACGAACTTCTCCGCAGGGAACAACGCAAAATGGCAACCACGTGTCATTCTGCGCCGCATAAGAAGAGACACGGCTTAAAGACACAAGTAATTTGCGGAGGAATCGTTCAACAGATCACAATACAATAACGCCGTATGCTTTGGACGTATTACAATCCAAAAAATGAGACCTTATGTCTTGAGCGAGGTTAGGACACTGCACAAATTAATATTAGACTTGTCCAACCAGCTTCTGAACAAATTCACACTTCTTTTGCTTCTGAAGCTGTTGCCTGGACAGGATAGAGCGGATGTGAATAGGGCAGAGCGGATGTGACTTGATAGAGCGGATGTTGACTGGATAGAGCGGATGTGAATAGGATGCTTCCACGAGTGGGAGCCAAGGACTAGGTCGGGAACTCCCCCTTGCTTCAAATGTGGACTAAATGGCCCTAATGAGGAAAGACATTCTTGCCATAGAGGGAGTACAGAGAAGGTTCACCAGACTGATTCATGGGATGTCAGGACTTTCATATGAAGATAGACTGGATAGACTCGGCTTGTACTCGCTAGGATTTAGAAGATTGAGGGGGGATCTTATAGAAACTTACAAAATTCTTAAGGGGTTGGACAGGCTAGATACAGGAAGATTGTTCCCGATGTTGGGGAAGTCCAGAACAAGGGGTCACAGTTTAAGGATAAGGGGGAAAAATTTTAAGACCGAGATGAGGAAAACATTTTTCACACAGAGAGTGGTGAATCTCTGGAATTCTCTGCCACAGAAGGTAGTTGAGGCCAGTTGATTGGCGATATTTAAGAGGGAGTTAGATGTGGTCCTTGTGGCTAAAGGGATCAGGGGATATGAAGAGAAGGCAGGTACAGGATACTGAGTTGGATGATCAGCCATGATCATATTTAACGGCGGTGCAGGCTCGAAGTGCCGAATGGCCTACTCCTGCACCTATTTTCTATGTTTCTATGTTTCTATGTTTCTAATGTGGAATAATGGACACTAGAATGTAGTTTTACAATCTGGTGACGTTGATGAGGATGTTTGATATATGTCGAATCGGGACGTGTTAAAAGGTGGTTGACGGGCGGTGCGGCCTGGACAGTTTCTGCTGTCATGTTGTATGTCTCACTCTACAACTCTCTGAATCTTACCGGTGGAATTGTCTATTGAACGTAATTTGTACGTCTCCGTTGACAGTATGTTCTTTCATCAACAGGGTGACCAAACTATCCGGTAGATGCGATCCCAGCAATAACTCTGTTGAAGAAGAAATCCGGCTCTCCCCCTTCGTTGCCCGGGCAAATAGAGGTCAACAGCGCAATTCCACCTAAAACACAGCTCAGGGCATGTGGACCATACAGAGGGACACCGACGGGGACTGTTTGGGAGGTATATACAGCGCGTCGTCTGTACTAAGCTGTCTTGGAGAGTCATTGACACAACTGAAAGTGCGCGGCGCAGCACAGCTGCACCGGGAAAGGTGGAAAGGGACGTGTTGAGGTTTATACGCTTCTAACCACTCCTGTTCGCGGCGCGAACTTTAAATCTCCGACCGCCGGCCTGCGGCCTACACCAGCCTGAAGCCGCTGTCTCCGGTGGGGAGGCACCGACTCAGGACTTACCTGGACGTTTTACCTTGTCTGCATATCTGGACGCTGCGCAGGGTTGAGGTCCCGACCACGGGGGGAAATGGAAGAGGACTGGCCAATTGTTGTGCCTTCCACCACAGTGATGAAAGCTGTGGTGGATGTTTGTGTTAAATTTTTATTGTGTATTTGTGTGTTCTTCATCATTGTGGCGCTGCTGGCAAATTCATTCCACTTGCACTTTATGTGCAATGTGACGAATAAAACCGTATTGTATTGTATTGTATTTTCTAGGTAAGTGGCAGGAAAGAGGCTGACGGAGAAATGGACAGATCCCGCGGCATCAGAAACAATGCCACCTACATTTAATAAAAATAAAATATATTTCTGGAGCCCGCCGCGCACGTTCGAGTTTACGCCAATTTCCCGAACAATTATACCCTCACTGGCCTAAAACAACCGCTATATTAACGCATTGAGAATCATCAGTTATTGAAGAGAAACTGGGAATAATTCCCGCAGCGATTCGACTGGAAATTCTGTGCTGCTCCACCAGGGGGCAGAAGATACTTGATTCTTTGACGCGGAATTAGGTGACTTCACCTCATTTGTGAAACCTGGGTGCATTAACCATTGGTCGTCGTTTGGTATTTCGGCACAGCTGACCCGTCTGTAAGAGTCAACCAGCCATGCTTCATTGAATTCCCATAGAAACATAGAAAATAGGTGTAGGAGTAGGCCATTCAGCCCTTCGAGCCTGCAGCGCCATTCAATATGATCATGGCTGATCATCCAACTCAGTGTCCTGTACCTGCCTTCTCTCCATACCCCTGATTCTATTGAGCCACAAGGGCCACATCTAATCCCCTCTTAAATATAGCCAATGAACTGGCCTCAACTACTTTCTGTGGCAGTGAATTCCACATATTCACCACTCTCTGCGTGAAAATGTTTTTTTTTTCATCTCGTTCCAAAAAGACTTCCCCGTTATCCTTAAACTGGGACCCTTTTTCTGGACTTCCACAACATCGGGAACAATCCTCTTGTTTGAATCTTCCCTACTCCCAATGGAAAAAGCTTATCCACGTCAACTCTGTCTATCCCTCTCATCATTTTAAAGACCATTATCAAGTCCCCCCTTAACCTTCTGCGCTCCAGAGAATAAAGACCTAACTTGTTCAACCTTTCTTTGTAACTTAGGTGCTGAAACCCAGGCAATATTCTAGTAAATCGCCTCTGTACTCTCTCTATTTTGTTGACATCTTTACTATAATTTGGTGACCAAAATTGTACACCATACTCCAGAATTGGCCTCACCAATGCCTTGTACAATTATAACATTACATCCCAACTTCTATACACAATGCTCTGAATTATAAAGGCCAGCACACCAAAAGCTTTCTTTACCACCCTATCTACATGAGATTCCATGACTGCACAATTCGTGAAATTATTAGATCAGCATCTGTAAATAAGACATTTTGATTGCATTATTTTTAAACAACTGAGCTCATATTTAAACTATTTTCAAAAATTACCATCGTCATCCAGGCGCGGTGGCCAAATGGTAAGGCGTCGGTCTCGTAAACCGAAGATCGTGGGTTCAAATCCCGTCCGTGCCCGTTGGTATTTAATTCACTTTAACATGATGTTATGTGAGGAGTCGTTCCTGTTCAACAGATTAATGGGCCGGAATACCCCGATTGTTGCTGATCCGTTTTCCGTCCCGTTACACTAACCGTGCTGGGGTCAAGCAAAGTGCGTTCACGGTCTTTGCTTGACCCTGTTTTCACCAGCCTTCCCACGACCACGCACAAGAAGCAGAAGAAACGCAAGACAGACTCCAGTGTATACAGATGCCGAAAAGTGTGTTCAGCTCTGGCTGAACAACTTCTAACCATGTGTGTGGACTCGATTAGAAGAAGACTATCCGTGCTTTTTAAACGGGGCAATGCTTTACTTGGCTACAGAGGTCTGGCATGCGCTTGACATCTCAACGCGCTGACTGACACGATACATCCAGTGACCAAAACAGTATTTGGATGAAGTAGACAACACGAATTAGTTGTTTGTTACAATGAAATATTTCGAGCATTCGGATCGATGTTGATTCAGTTGATTCAGTTGCAGGAGCAGAATTCGGCCTTTCGGCCCATGGAGTCTACTCCGACATTCATAGAAACATAGAAAATAGGTGCAGGTGTAGGCCATTCGGCCCTTCGAGCCTGCACCGTCGTTCAATATGATCATGGCTGATCATCCAACTCATTATCCTGTACCTGCCTTCTCTCCATACCCACTGATACCTTTAGCCACTAGGGCCACATCCAACTCCCTCTTAAATATAGCCAATGCACTGGCCTCAACTACCTTCTGTGGTAGGGAATTCCAGAGATTCTCCACACTCTGTGTGAAAAATGTTTTTCTCATCTCGGTCCTAAAAGATTTCCCCCTTATCCTTAAACTGTGACCCCTTGTTCTGGACCTCCCCAACATCGGGAACAATCTTCCTGCATCTAGCCTGTCCAACCCCTTAAGAAATGTGTACGTTTCTAAATGATCCCCCCTCAATCTCCTAAATTCTAGCGAGTACAAGCCGAGTCTATCCAGTCTTTTTTCATATGAAAATCCTGACATCCCAGGAATTCAATCATGGCTTATATATCTTTCCCTCACAAACCCATTTTCTGCCTTCTCTCCGTAAAGCCTGACATCATAAACGGGGAACAACACGCAAACTATATAAAATAAAGGGAAACAATTGTTTTATTGAAACAACAATAAATCTGCGGTACAATTACAATATAACAATTGCAACGCTCTACAATTAAACAGCAAGAAAGGAACAAACACACGCCGAGCCCATCAAAGACCCACGCCATCCTGCCCACTCACTCATTTCACCATTGCTATCGTGAAGAAGGGACAGGAGCCTGAAAACCGCAACATCCCAGGTTCAGGAGCAGCTTCTTCCCCACAGCCACCAGGCTATTAAACACAACGACAAATAAGCTCTGAACTACAACAGACCATTATTATTATTATTACACTATATTTGTTTATTTATTGAGTATGTGTGCATGTGTATGTACACTCACTGAATCATTTTTGCTTTCTCCCGTTATGTATTCTGTTTACATATTCGTTGTGAATTTTGGCTGAATAGTTTATACTGCATGGCTGGAGATAAGAAATGGGTGTCGTTTCGGGTCGAGACCCTCTTCAGTCCTTCACTCCAGAGGTGCTGCCTGTCCCGCTGAGTTACTCCAGCTTTTTGCGCGTACCTTCTATTTAAACCAACATCTGCAGTTCCTTTCACATTCCTGCTAATTATAGATAGTCAATATGGGATTGTACGGGTGATTCGAAACTAGCTTAGATGCTGCTTGGGCAGCATGGATAATTTTGGCCAACATCCTCGTTTCCGTGATGTATGACCCTATGACTAATGATTTACAACACGATAATTAAAAATCGCCGTCAATTTGTCTCCTGATCCATCGGGCTGTTTAACATAGAAACATAGAAAATAGGTGCAGGAGTAGGCCGTTCGGCCCTTCGAACATGCCCCTCCATTCAATATGATCATGGCCGATCATCCAACTCAGTATCCTGCACCTGCTTTCTCTCCATACCCCCTGATCCCTTTAACCACAAGGGCCACATCTAACTCTCTCTTAAATATAGCCAATGAACTGTGGCCTCAACTACCTTCTGTGGCAGAGAATTCCAGAGATTCACCACTCTCTGTGTGAAAAATGTTTTTCTCATCTCAGTCCTAAAATATTTCCCCTTTATCCTTAAACTGTGACCCCTTGTTCTGGACTTCCCCAACATCGGGAACAATCTTCCTGCATCTAGCCTGTCCAACCCCTTAAACATTTTGTAAGTTTCTATAAGGTCCCCCCTCAATCTTCTAAATTCTAGCGGTCGCCTCTTCATCCAGTCCAATGCGTTTTACAAATTACAGCAATTCAAGGAAATCGAGCTATGCTTAAATTTGTGGAAGTCTCCTAAACAACCATGGTCACTTCGTCAATTGAGCAAAAAGGTATTCTCAATGTAGAGCTTTGTGGGACCATTTTATACCGTCGCTTTCTGACTAAAACAAAATGCATTCAGTACATTAACCCATTTGATGTTAACGTTTTGGTTTAATCCCAGGTATTTCAGACTACATTCAAGGCGTTTTGAATGTATTTTACCGTAGGCTAGCGATATGGACCGTTCCGTTAAGTGCTCTTCAGATGACCTGCTTTAATTGTATTTAAACCGTGCACTGGATTCAACTGTAAACTGTGGTCTCACTACTTTCCGTGCCTTATATTAATTAATATAAACGTAAAAATGCGTCCCTTTACTTGTTTGTTCATGAGACTGTATCTAACGGCCATGACGATGCAACCTAATTACCGTTAAACCCTGGTATAAATAGATGTGCTCTCGTGCTCGGCACACACCTGTGGCCTGCGATCATATCAGGGAGAATGCATGCACCCGGAAATGGCCTGGTCTTTGCCATATATTATTCAGTTCTTGCAGCCTTCGGAGTTCCAGTTAGACGTTTGAAGTGCTAAACGCGCGTAGTGGACGTTGGCGCACCCCTGAGTGGGCGATTACATTTTTTTCTGTACTAATTTTTCCTTTCCAGATTCCTTGCGGTGCTACCGCTCCTGTGCTACGATTCTCCCCAGCCTGTTCTTTGATTTATTCGCCTAAAATCCGGCTTCAGTAACGTGACCGGTCTCAAGGCAATTTGACACTTGCTCTCTGTGTATTATTGAAACACTCATTTAATTTATGCTTTCTGTTTTCAAGGTATTTTCAATTTAACTGTTGATCTGAAACCTTTCAATGATTCGTTTTCCTCTCATGGACATAATTTACGATTTCCCGGACTGTTGCCCCATCCTCCTTGTTTAAGAAGGAACTGCAGATGCTGGAAAATCGAAGGTACACAAAAATACTGGAGAAACTCAGCGGGTGTAGCAGCATCCATGGAGCGAAGGAAATAGGCAACATTTCGGGTCGAAACCCTTCTTCTTCGATTCAAATGAAAGCCGGGATCAGCATTTTCTGACGTAAATTGATTTAATTTTAGGGACTGCAAAGAGTGCAGATATCGGAGAAGCTTTAACCAAGAAACCAATGGGTCGGGGGAAACATCTGTGGAAGGAAATGGACAGAGAACGGTTCTGGTCGGGACGTTTCTTCTGAGTATATGGAACGTTCGGAACAAGAAACGTGCTTTTTCTCTCTGCAGATGCTACCTGAGCCGCTGCCTCCTGCAGTTATTTGGAATGTTGTTATAATATATTGGCGGTAAATGTATCATGCCATTGAGAGTACTGAATCATTGCCGGGTAATCATATTCGTGGACCTTCTTATCTACACCAGATTCGATGCTTATTTACCCTACCGTGCTTGTCTATCGCCTTTAGACAATAGACAATAGGTGCAGGAGTAGAGGCCATTCGGCCTTTCGAGCCAGCACCGCCATTCAATGTGATCACGGCTGATCATCCCCAATCAGTACCCCGTTCCTGCCTTCTCCCCAAATCCCCTGACTCCACTATTTTTCATTCTTTGTTTATCTCTTGTTTCTGCTTAACGTTGTCGGCGAACAGGATAACGCGGTATTTCTCTTATTTCTTTGCGTGCTGTTTGTTCGATGCTGATATCAAAGCCAACGGTAACTATATCTACTTTCCAGGGGGTGTTACAAATTACGGCTGCCGTATATCATAACCAGATAAATTATTTGGTTACCTGGGGTGGCACAGCAGCGGAGAGTTGCCGCATTATGGCGCCAAACACCCGGGATCGATTCTGATTATGCACGATGTCTGTGTGGAGTTTGCACGTTTTCTATGTTACAGGACGGAACCCTTGTTCAGACACATTGCCGTGTAAAAGATAAACAGTTTGAAGAAGGGCTCCGACCCGAAATGTCGCCTATTCCTTACATAGAAACATAGAAACATAGAAAATAGGTACAGGAATAGGCCATTCGGCCCTTCTAGCCTGCACCGCCATTCAATATGATAATGGTTGATCATCCAACTCAGTATCCTGTACCTGCGTTCTCTCCATACCCCCTGATCCCTTTAGCCACAAGGGCCACATCTAGCTCCCTCTTAAATACAGCTGTGGCCTTAACTACATTCTCAGATTCAGATTCAGATTCAACTTTAATTGTCATTGTCCGTGTACAGTACAGAGACAACGAAATGCATTTAGCATCTCCCTGGAAGAGCGACATAGCATATGATTTGAATAAATATTTACATTATCATATATACAGACATAGTGTTTTTCCTGTGGGAGGAGTGTCCGGGGGGGGGTGATTGGCAGTCACCGAAGTACGTTATTGAGTAGAGTGACAGCCGCCGGGAAGAAGCTGTTCCTGGACCTGCTGGTCCGGCAACGGAGAGACCCGTAGCGCCTCCCGGATGGTAGGAGGGATTCTGTGGCAGAGAATTCCACAGATTCACCACTCTCTGTGTAAAACATATTTTACTCATCTCAGTCCTAAAAGATTTCCCTTTTATCCATAAACATCCTCATGCAGAGATGTTCTCTGGTCCGCTGAGTTCCTACTGCATCATGTGTCTCTCTTCGGTATAAACCAGCTGCAACTTCCTACAGATGAAGCACTGAAAACTTTGAATTGTCACATTTCCCCAGTATTTACCTGAATTATGCACGTTGTCTGCTGCTTTCCGATTGAGTTATTCAGCTGACGTATACTTATTGCGAGAGTTGACCGCGCGCTGTCCTTGGATGTGAATTCTTTCCCCTTCTTCCCCAATCGTTGACTCACCCTCTGTGTTTTGGAAAATGTTCATTGCTGTGTGCAAGGGCATGTTGACCTCATTAACGAATCATTGCGGTGAAGCGTCTGATATCCGTTGTGTTGCTTCCGATGGTAAGAACACGCAATCGGTATCTATATCTTCTGCTTTCTCGTGTCCGGGCATCTTCTATATCACGTCTTTCCGGTCGGGCAATGACGGTTGACGGTCGGTGGTTGCAGAATTGGGTACTTCAGTCAGTCACTGTTGTACAGTTCCTGTCGTCAGCATTGCCCGAGATGCGCCACGTGGATGCTTGTGCTTGCGTCCCGGTATCTATATATTGTTTGCTGAATACTTTTCCACGTAGATTGTTCAGATATGGCAGTTGTTCTGTGGTCTAAACTCTTTTAGCTCCTCACTGCTCTGCAAACCAACTTAATTCTGGGGCACCACATTGTAAAATGGCATACATGAAGAAGGGTTTCGGCCCGGAACGTCGCCTATTTCCTTCGCTCCATAGCTGCTGCTGCACCCGCTGAGTTTCCCTAGCAATTTTGTGTACCTACTTGCCAATGTTGATTGCCAGTTTGAAGAGCAAATTGATTTATTGGTTCTGAGAAACTACATGCACATTATATGCGTGGAAAGCGATTTAGTACGAAGGCGAGGATAGACACAAAATGTCTGAGTAACTCAGGCGGTCCGATTGCGTCTCTGAAGAACAGGAATCGGTGGGTGACGTTTCGGATCGAGAACCTTCTTTAGACTGCGAATGCGAAACAGGTGATATGATAGTTTTCAAGCGCCAGATAATGTACATGTATAAAATACAGGTAAGTTGTAGGGTTAGTTGGCCCAGTTGTCGGCTGATTACTATTTACTCGGCTCGTACTCGCTAGAATTTAGAAGATTGAGGTGGGATCTTATAAAAACTTACAACATTCTTAAGGGGTTGGACAGGCTAGATGCAGGAATAATGTTCTCGATGTTGGGGGAAGTCCAGAACAAGGGGTCGCAGTTTAAGGATAAGGGGGAAATCTTTTAGGACCGAGATGCGAAAAACATTTTTCACACAGAGAGTGGTGAATCTGTGGAATTCTCTACCACAGAAGGTAGTTGAGGCCACAGTTAATTGGCTATATTGAAGAGGGAGTTAGATGTGGCCCTTGTGACTAAAGGGATCAGGAGAGAAGGCAGGTACAGGATACTGAGTTGGATGATCAGCCATGATCATATTGAATGGCGGTGCAGGCTCGAAGGGCCGAATGGCCTACTCCTGCACCTATTTTCTATGTTTCTATGTTTACCCGAAGTCTCCCTTCTTATTGCAGCGAATTTGGCGACAGTTGTGATTCTGTCGCATGGAATATGCGGCCTCTCGAAGTGTATCACTCGCTACCTGTTGTTCATGGCGGTGGCGGATGTTCTGGTCATTGTTACCGCTGTGATACTCAGCCGTCTTCGGGCCATTTATTTCTCGGACAGCATTCTCTCCACTACCCCGGCCTGCAGTCTAATTATAGTCCTCAGTTGGATTTCCAAAGACGCTTCCGCCTGGTTGACGGTCGCGTTCACCTTTGATCGTTTCATCGCTATATGTTGCCAGAAACTGAAGTTGAGGTACTGCACCGAGAAAACAGCGACAGCCGTTATAGCAATCATCTGTATTCTCGACTGTTTGAAGAACATTCCTCTTTACTTCGCATACGAGCCTATGTATATCATCAATAACGTCGCTTGGTATTGCAACCTGAAGGAAATATTTTATACTCTAGCTGCTTGGAGATTTTACGAGTGGCTCCATCTTATGTTAAACCCATGTCTCCCCTTCGTCCTAATTTTGCTGCTCAATTTTCTTACCGTTAGATACATTCTCGTGGCCAGTCAAGCGCGCAGCAGACTCCGAGCCCAGAGCAACAGCGACAAACAGAGCGACTCGGAGATGGAGAGTAGAAGAAAGTCCATTATTTTACTCATGGCCATCACGGGCAGTTTTATCCTGTTGCGTTTGACGTATATTGTCAATTTCTTATTTGGACAAATTTCCAGCAACAATTACGTCAGCGGTTCCAATTCCAATAAGCCGCAGTTTATCCTCCAGGAAAGCGGGTACATGTTGGAGATTCTTAGTTCCTGCATCAACACGTGCATTTATGTGGGTACGCAGTCCAAATTCAGGGAAATGTTGACGTT
>NC_045970.1:58428645-58433645 GCF_010909765.2 Amblyraja radiata | reverse complement strand
ATGATCTTCGATTTCCTCTCTCATTCCAAAGACGTCCAGGTTTGTAGGCTAATTGGCTTGGCATAATTTTAACATTTCCCGCGTTTGTGTAGGATAGTGTTATGCCCCTGTCCCACTTAGGAAACCTGAACGGAAACGTTTGGAGACTTTGCGGCCCATCCAAGGTTCCCTTGCGGTTCCCGGAGATTTTTGTCAGTCTCCCAAACTGCTTCCACTACCTGCAACCTCCGGCAACCACCTCCGGGCATTAGCGTGCGGGGATCGCTGGTCGGTGCGGACTCGGTGGGCCGAACGGCCTGTTTCCGCGCTGTATCTCTAAAACTAAATATTAACCTGAAGGAAACAAACGGCGGTATCGCCAGGAAGGATCCCCAAGCCACATCACTAAATACAGGCACTCATTCAGAACGAGACGCTTCCAACGCCACCATGCTCCATCCACGAAACCAATTGCGGGTTGCAGTCAATTCGTTATCACTGGATCCCTTGCGATCGAACTTCGCAGAGCAGCTTACCATACTTTCCTCATTATTATCTGCAGGGGCTGTCTCCTGCCTCGCAATTTACGGCGGCAACGAGGTGGAATTCTCCTTCTTTGGTGAGCAGTCCTCAAAATGAACACGCAGCAAACAACTCAAATGTATGCAGCGACAACATTTATTTGTTGAAAGGAATGTACCATGCATTCAATAAATTCATGTCAATTTTATATTTTTTTATAAAGGTGTCCCTTATTGGAATCAATTTATATAACCCAGCGATCATTTATTGGATCAATTTATATAACCCAGCGAACCCGGTGTCCCTTATTGGAATCAATTTATATAACCCAGATGAGAAGCAGCGTTCGGATTTACAAAAAAAAAAAAAAAATGAAACTATATTAAATGTTTCATGAGCTCTAACAATGCCTTCAGAAAGTGGAATGTGTAAACAGAAATCGGTGTTGGCACTTGTTCTCAAACAAAACACCCTTAAGCATTGGTCAGCGCAAGTATTGTTAGCTTCAAAGTCGGCAGAAGTGTGGAAGGTGAAGGAGTCAGTGCGGGGATTGGCTGAGAAGGTAATCTCTCGGAGTTATTCAGTGTTTTTTCAGAAGCGGGTGAAGTAAAAACCGGTCAGGGCCAGCCTTCAACACATACCTTCAAGGTCGGCAGAGGAGCGGCAGGTGAAAGTGTCCGTGCGGGGATTGGCTTAGAAGGAAATCTCTTGCGGAGTTGTCCCACTTAGGAAACCTGAACGGACACCTCTGGAGACTATGCGCCCCACCCAAAGTTTCTGTACGGTTCCCGGAGATTCCCGGAGGTTTTTGTCAGTCTCCCCACCTGCCTCCACTACCTGCAACCTCCGGCAACCACCTGCAACCTCCGGGAACCGCACGGAAACCTTGGGTGGGGCGCAAAGTCTCCAGAGGTTTCCGTTCAGGTTTCCAAAGTGGGACAGGGGCACTTCGGTGTTTTTTCAGGATCGAGTGATTTAAAAACCAGTCGGGGCCTACCGGCAACACATACCTTCAAGGCCGGCAGAGGGGCGGCATGTGAAGGGGTCAGTGCGGGGATTTACAGATAAGGTAATCTCTTGCGGAGTTGTTCAGTGTTTTTTCTGGAGCAGGTCATTTAAAAAGGATTGGCCGAAAAGGGGAGCGGCCTTGTCGAGGAAAGTGCCTTTGAGAAAGGTGAGAGTCTTCGCCGAGCAGGCTGAGGTAGGAGACTGAGGTGAGAAGCAGTGAAAAAATGCAGGTAAACTGATTCAGGTGATGCTGGCGGGATGTGAGAAGTCAGGGACATTGCTGGTGCCTCTGGCTGCTACAACTGTGAAAAGTGTGTCCAGGTTCAGCTCCTGAAGGACTGTGTTGGGGCACTGCAGAGGAACTGAATGACCTCAGGATCATCCGGGCAAACGGAGAGTTTTCTGCACCGGACCTACAGCGAGATCGTCACACCGAAGATACCGGAAGAGAGAAGGAAGCTTGGAGTACAGGAGACCCTGAGGGATGTACCTGTTGAAAACAGGTTCACCCTCTTGGAAGCTGTCGGGACAGAAGACACTGCCATTCTGTGCGTGGGGACAAGGTCTGCGAGTCAAAACGTGGCGCAGCAGCAATGCCGAAGAGGCAGACGTCAGGCAGAGCCGTGGCAGTCGGGGACTCCATCGTGAGAAATTACAGACGGGGGGTTCTCCGGCAGCAGGATGGTGTGTTGCCTCCCTGGTGCCAGGCTCCAGGACGTCACGGACCGATTGCAGAGCATCCTCAAGGGTGAAGGTGAGCAGCCGGAAGTGGTCATGCATGTTGGTACAAACGATGTCGAGAAGAAGAAGAAATATATTCTACAGCGTGACTTCAGAGAGCTCGGAAGAAGGCTTAAAAGCAGGACCTCCAGGGTGATTATCTCCGGTTTGCTTCCAGTCCCTCGTGCTGGCGAGGGCACGAACAGGGAGATACGGGACCTGAATGCGTGGCAGAGGAACTGGTGCAGGCGGCAGGGATTAATATTCTTAGACCACTGGGAAATGTTTTGGGGTAAGGGTGAATTGTACAAAAAGTGAGGGGTTGCACCTTAGCAGGCGGGGGACCAGCATTCGGGCAGGCAGGTTGGCCACTGCTACACGGGTGGGTTTAAACTGAGGTGAGGGGGAAGAGACAAAATGGAAATACAAGAATGGAGTTAAAGGGAAAGATAGTATAGGAAAAGTTAAGAAAAACACCAGAATTGACGTGGCAGAAAGCTCACGAAGTGACAGGTGGGTTATGGCCAAGTGAATAGAAAACGATGTGAAAGGTGAGGTGAGTAACAGATTACATTTATTATATATGAATGCACGAAGTATTAGAAGTAAAGTGGATGAGTTTGAGACTCAGTTAGAGATTGGTAGATATGACATCATTGGGATTACAGATACATGGCTGCAGGGGGATCGGGACTGGGAACTGAATATTTAGGGTTATACGTCCGATAGAAAGGACAGGCAGGTGGGATGAGGAGGTGGGGCAGCTCTGTGGCTGAGAGATTAAATTCAGTCCCTTGCGAGGGGTGACATAGGGACTGACGATGGCGATTCGCTGTGGATAGAATTGAGGAATTGTGATGATAAGAAGTCACTAATGGGAATTATATATAGGCCCCCAAACAGTAGCCTGGATATATGGTGCAAGTTGCAACAGGAGTTAAAATTGGCATGTAACAAACGTAATGCCACTGTGGTTATGGGAGAATTCAAAATGCGGGTAGAATGAGAAAATCAGGTTGGCTCTGGACCCCAAGAAAGGGAGTTTGTAGAGTGCCTCCGAGATGGATTCATGGAGCAGCTTTTACTGGAGCCTACCGGAGAGAAGGCAATTCTGGATTTTGTATTGTCTAATGATCCATATTTAATAAGGGAACTCAAGGTAAAGGAACCGATAGGAGGTAGGGATCGCAATAGGATACATTTTAACCTGCAATTTGAGAGGAAGAAGGTTAAATCAGAAGTGCCAGTGATGCAGTTGAACAATGGGGACTATGGAGGCATGAGAGAAGAGCTGGCCAAGGTAGACTGGAAAAGGCTCCTAGCAGGAATGACGATAGAACAGCAACAGCAGGATTTCTGAGCATAATCCAGAGTATGCAGGATAATTTCATTCCAAAGAGGAAGAAAGATTCTAAGGGGAGTAAGAGGCAACCGTGGCTGACAAGGGAAGTTAGGGATGGAATAAAAGTAAAATAAACGGCGTATAACATTGCAAAGAGTAGCGGGAAGCCAGATAATTGGGAAACTTTCAAAGGACAACAGAAGGTAACAGAGAGAGCAATACGGGGTGAAAAGATGAAGTACGAGGGTAAGCTATCCCTCTGAGCCAAACCAGACATTGATTGAGAAGGTGAGGACAGACTCTAGGATGGCCGTGTGGATTGGACCATCATTGCCTGTGGCACAAATAATCTACCAGATGAGACAAAGCTGAGTGGCAGTGTGAACTGTGAGGAGGATGCTATGAGAATGCAGGGTGACTTGGACAGGTCGGGTGAGTGGGAAGATGCATGTCAGATGCAGTTTGATGTGGATACATGTGAGGTTATCCACTTTGGTAGCAAAAACAGGAAGGCAGATTACTTTCTAAATGGCGTCAAGTTAGGGAAAGGAGAAGTACAACGGGATCCGGGCGGTCCTTATTCATCAGTCAATGAAAGTAAGCATGCAGGTACAGCAGGCAGTGAAGAAAGCGAATGGCAGGGTGGCCTTTATAACAAGACGAGTTGAGTATAGGAGCAAATAGGTCATTCTGCAGTTGTATATGGCCCTAGTGAGACCGCACCTGGTGTATTGTGCGCAGATTTGGTCCCCTAATTTGAGGAAGGACATTCTTGCTATTGAGGGAGTGCAGCGTAGGTTTACAAGGTTAATTCCTGGGATGGCGGGACTGTCACATGCTGAGAGAATGGAGCGGCTGGGCTTGTATGCTCTGGAGTTTAGAAGGATGAGAGGGATTTTATTGAAACATATACGATTATTCAGGGTTTGGACACGCTAGAGGCAGGAAACATATTCCCGATGTAAAGGGAGTCCAGAACCACGGGCCACAGTTTAAGAATAAGGGGTATGCACTTTAGAACGGAGACGAAGAAACACTTTTTCTCACGGAGAATTGTGAGTCTGTGGAATTCTCTGCCTCAGAGGTCAGTGGTGGCCGGATCTCTGGATACTTTCAAGAGAGAGCTAGATAGGACTCTTAAAGATAGCGGAGTCAGGGGATATTGGGAGAAGGCAGGAAAGGGATACTGTGTGGGGATGATCAGCCATGATCGCATTGAATGGTGGTGCTGGTTGGAAGGGCCGAATGGCCTACTCCTGCACCTATTGTCTATTGTCTACTAGAGGACAGATTATCTATGGAGAGAGAGGAACAGAGATAAATTTGCATTAGGGGAGAAATGAAGTCTGATAAATCCTCAGGGCCTGATGGTCTGCATTCCGGCGTACTCAAGTAGGCGGCTCAAAGAATCGTGGACGCATTGGTGATA